>NW_023615076.1:30000-100001 GCF_013339695.2 Rhipicephalus sanguineus | reverse complement strand
TCCTTCATCGACACGAACTTCGCCGTGTTCCTGGTGGAGCCGCTAGCCCCCTCTTAAGCCCCAGGTGATGGCGATCCTCTTTTTTTTCTGGCTAAAGGGTTCAATTAAGGAGGGGGGGATGTGGGGTTGCACACGCAACCCATTGTCTTCAACGCGGCGGCACCTCGGCTTCGCGCTACGTTTGTACGCGCAGTGGCGAGGGGGGTTGCGTGGGAGAGGGCACGTGCCGCTCCCGCAGCCCTTCGCGCCCTGCTCCCTGGCCGAAGTCGAGATGCCCCGTTTTCCCTCCTTGCCCTTTTCTGGAGAGACTCCTCTCCAGACCCCAAGAGACGCGCGCGGCTTTCTTGGGGACCGCCTTGTCTTTCGACTCGAGCAGCGGTGACGACCACAGCTTGATCGAGTCGGGAGCCACCCAGACGCCATCACCCCCTGCGCAACGCCCGGTCTATTGTGAGGTAACACTGCCTCAGGGCCGGACTGCGAAGCCACGAGAGGTGAGTTGAACCTTATCGCTCTAAATCTCGTGTGCTTCCCATTTTGTTGTTGTTTTCACGTTGTCGTGCGGAATTTCTCCGCCGCTTCGTTCTTACCTTGTATTTTGTTGCGTTGGTGGCGCTTTTGGCACAATAAACTGTGTCAGGCAAAGAACTCGTCTCTGTTACCACTGTCCTGAAACCCGCCGCGGTCGCAGCTTACGCGAACCGCGGGATAGGAGGTAACAGCTCTGACTGTTAGGGCTGCTGCGTAGCACCTAGTAGCGAGTAACTACACTCCTCTAGTGCGCTGTGTGATCCAAAGACGGGGCAGTTTCGCACGCGCGGATCTGTTCGTTACTAAGTAACCCCTATAAGGTTGCCCAGCGACTGCTGGATTTCTGATCGAACGACCTCTGCGATCGAGTCCACTTGAGGCTGTGGTGAGGGTAATAGCTTGCGCAGTTCCTCCCGAACGATCGCTGGGATCGTTTCGCGCAGGTCGTCGGAGGCGAGGGCATGAACAGCTGGGCTGTCTTCAATCGTACGGCGATTGTACTGGCGGGTTCGTATTTCCATCGTCTTCTCAATCGTCGTCGCTTCTGAGACGAATTCTTGGACTGTCGAAGGTGGGTTCCGCATCAGATCGTCGAAGAGCTCTTGCTTTAACCCTCGCATGAGGAAGCGGACTTTCTTGTCCTCGGGCATGGCAGGGTCAGCGTGGCGAAATAGCCGGGTCATTTCCTCTGCAAAGATGGCCACGCTTTCATTTGGAAGTTGGATCCGTGTCTCCAGCAAGGCTGCGGCCCTTTCCTTTCGGACGACGCTTGTGAACGTCTCCAGGAAAGCGCTGCGAAAGGCGTCCCAGGTTCGAAGAGTGGACTCCCGATTCTCGAACCAGGTCCTTGCTGCATCTTCCAGGTAAAAGTAGAGTGGCGCAGCTTGTCCTCGGAGTCCCAGTTGTTGAACGCTGAGACCCTTTCGAAGGTCTCGAGCCAGGTTTCCGGGTCTTCGAATGACGACCCGCGGAAAGTTGGCGGCTCCTTGGGCTGCCGGAGAAGTATCGGCGCAGGCTGCACGGGGTCGGTCATCGTCGCTGCGGTCGGTGTTGCGACCTGGGGCTGCGTGGTGTTTTCGGGAAGAAGTACTCTGGCTGCAGTCCCTTCTGCCTGCGGCTTGTTCGACGATCCGGGTTTTCTTTGCCGTCGTCCTCCTCGCGGCTTGGGCTTGGGTCAGCGCTTCGCGGGGGCGTCCGGATCATGGAAGTAGCAGCACATCCACCAGATGTCACGTGGTCGTGACGTCGACGAACACAGCAGTCGGCGTTTGTAGGATGAAACTGTTTATTTGGCCGAACTTGTGGCCGGAAAATGAGAACTAGAACTACAGCAATGCACGCTGTACAATGATAGCGGCGAACAGGGCGTCGTCCGTCGATCAACTGACAAGCGGTGAAGCGCGTCGGCATTTAAACATGTGCCGTCGAATATTCCAGTGTTATCGCTGGCTGTCGTGCAAATTCTAGAATAAGCTCGAGTGTGCGCGTCTTGTGCGCAATCTTAACAAAACGATCTACAATGATCGCGAAGGTTCTCGAACAACGAGGCGCGGTTCGCCCTGAGCGTTGCTGACAGTCTTTGTGGCCGAAACCCGAATACAGAAAAAGTGATAAATAAACGCACGTGGCAGTATATACCAGATTGTACATACATGCACGCATGCCGAGCATGAGATAATGAAGCACATGTCAGGACGTGAATGCATTGATTTTCTTCAAAGATAAACAATGCGGTGTATAAACCTCCTCGCTGACTTCGCATTACATCAATTTCCACAGTGCGTGAGATCTGCCGGATATTGTCTTTACGATTTCACTTGCTCAGTCTGCTGCACGCAACAACTCTTCTCAAGAGCATCCATTCATTGATTTGTATGTTATTACCTGTAATTAACAGAGACCGAATTTTAGGCAAATGCCTATTTTCTTCCTTGCGTTCCTATCGCGCCACTTTGATATATGAGCATGAATTAGAGGTCAATAAAGGTTTTTATAGTGTTTTTATAGTGCCTATAAATACCTATTTTTGGCGTTCATGCCTAATTGGTTACAGGTGCCTATAACGACTACTTTCTAAATTGGCTCTTATATGAACGCTATTTAGCCTCAAGTTTCGCTCGCAGCTGCTGTTTGAGGCTAATTTTCATGTTACCGCGTAACATTCGCCGCGTAACATTCACTGTGGGGTTCAGCCTAGTCCTCTAGTTCAACCAAGCAAAAACCGCTAGCTGCACTGAAGTGGGACACGCCGGCGAGCATTCGCCACCGCGCTGACATGGCGCGAACGGCTGGCGAATGCGAGACCGCGGAGAGCCGTCAGCAGAAAGGAGAGTGTGATGTGCACGGGCTTTTTTTTTGTAGTTTATTTTGTAAGGTGTTCACTGCAATAGCATAGCCAGAAATTTTTTGCGGAGTGAGGGGGACCGGCTGGGGTTAGCCATACTTTATGTATGTTCGTGCGTGAGTTCGTATGTGTGCGTGTATATATATATATATATATATATATATATATATATATATATATATATACATATATATATATATATATATATATATATATATATATACATGCAAAACTGAAAAGTACCGGGGGGGGGGGGAGTTGAACCCCCCGAAGCCCCCCTTCCCCCCCTGGCTACGCCAATGGTTGACTGGCAGGGGAGAAATTGGCTCTACGCGATTCGACCCGGACAATAGGAGGAATCGCTCCCTTCTTGTCTTTTAGCGATCTGGCTATCTGCTCCCACTCTTCCCTTCTCAGTCATGCCGAAAAGGTACTCAGTAGTGTTTTCATTCCACAGTGGGCACTTGACACACCGTGCAGAACACGGGAGGGACCATGATCTGCGAACCGTGCTGGACAAAAGCACGGCTTTGTTCTATTGTTGGCGCCTTTTTGCCATCTCAAGAAATAACATTATTGTTTTCCTGTCGTAGACAGAGGTCGCGCACGTCTTCGTTTGAAATTATTTGCATTTATGTGAAAACTTATTGTGCCTATATTTACTATTTTGGAAGCCTAAAACGTTGTTTTGCCTGCCTATTTTCGGCGCCTAAAACGAGTTTTTTAATGCCTAGAAATCCGGCCTCTAGTAATTAATGTTCATCCTACAGTCATGTCACGCCATACTTACTTTGGTATACACGAAGCTAGCTAAACGACCGCGAGCACACATTGCATGGCATGTAAATAATACCGTACGTGACATGCATTTCATCATTTTTATGTTCTGACCTGTCATTATGTTCGTCATACAGGCATCTTACACCATCCCTCTTTTGTCATCCCTATTTTGATATCAAGCTAGCGAAACGGCCGTAAACACACCATGAGCATGGAATGTAAATCATGGCGGACATGACAAGTATTTCATGATTTTCATGGTAAGGCCTGTCATTTTGTTTTGTATACAGCCATTTCACGCCATAGAAATTTTGGTACCCAGTTGAAAAACCCACCAGAGTGTGTGGTGTGTTCTGGCGTGTCCTGGTGTTAACACCAGAACACACTGGTATGTTCTGGTGGACACACCAGCCTGGTGTGCAGTGTTCTGGTGGGAACACCGCACTGGTGTGGTGTAATCTGGTGTGGATGCAATTCTCGTCTGGCATGTTCTGGTGGGGACGGCACTGGTGTGGTGTGTTGTGGTGGGGACGCCACTGGTGTGGTGTGTTCTGGTGTTATGTGTTCTGGGGGGGTGCGAACCTAGTGTGGTGTGTTCTGGTGGGAAATGCAGTCATTCACCTAACCTTTCGCACTTAGTATTATCAAGTATGCAGTCACAAACTTGGGCATGTAAATGTTATCCTATTAAAATAAAATTTCACTGAATGCAATGAACGATCGACAGTATGACAACGCTATTATCTTCACCCGGCCCTGCTATCACACTAGCACCGAACTGAAATTGTAATATTAAAAAAGAGAGCAGGAGACCTTGCCATCTACGCAAAGAACAAAACATATGTTCCATTCAATACACAAGAGGATAATGCCACTGATCGACTGTATACGGTCCTGTGCCGTGCAGACGAACCATGGAATTGTGAGCTCTGATGTCACAACTGGTGTACAGGATAAATAAGGTAAGCCTTAGGCCTGCATATGTGCAGTACAGAAAATATTTTTGTTAGACGCTTTTTGAGTACCTTGTAGATCTATACCATGCCTTTCACTAATTTCTCTAGCTATTTACCTAACAAATATATATATATATATATATATATATATATATATATATATATATATATATATATATATATATATATACGCACACACAAACTTAGAAACCCTCACGGTACACGGTACAAGACACCATGGTAAGAGAACTGCATAGACTTCATGCACACTATTGCATTGCAAAGCTGACAGTAGTTGATGGGGAACCCATAAAAAGACAAAGAAAGCAATGCCACATTTGCATTTATTCAACGCATCAGCACAGAACAAGTTTTTGTACTTCTAATTACACTATACACACATGGTGAACTGCGGTAGGCATATATGCATGTACAACAATGTCCAATAAAAAAAAGAATGCAAAATAATCAAAGTAACAGGGCTATACGTTTGAAAATTTCAGCAATCCCAGAACGTTGTGCCATAAAAGTGCTTAATTATATCTGCTACAAAATTTTGAAATTATGCTGTACTCGCTTATTGGAAATTCGCGCTTTTTTATCGTACGAGGACGGACTGAGTACACACACAAACACAGAGCGCAGACTAACAACTGTTTTATTTCAAGGCATTTTCCTCACATATATACCCAAGTGAAAGCATCACAAAAACCCGAAGCAAGATAAAATATTCAAATGGGCATGCGCATGACATATGAGTTAGTTTGTTCCTATGAAGTGGATTTCTTTTGAAGAAAGATTAATGGATGGTGCGCTGATGCATTCGTCGGCATGTGCCTGTGTCATCATGTAAGATTCGGTTATAACTCGTTCCATTTTATCGTGTACCTGCGACAAGATTGTGGTTTTCTCGAAAAGCGGCTCACATTTACACTGCGAAACATGTGTTGCTAGATTTCCCGGATGCGTGATTAGTTGACAGTTATTTCGATGTTCTCTTAATCTTGTATTTAAACACCTTTCCGTCTGTCCGACGTATCTCCTACCGCATGTCAAAGGAATGTTGTAAACTACTTCCTTATTGCATTCCACAAACTTTCTAACGTGGTTTATACCGCAATTGTTACTCTGGCTTCTTCCCTTGCAGCCATTAACCCTTCGACACATTCCTATTAGTTTTTCCGGAGCCGAGAAAACCAGTTCGACATTCTGTGCATTTGCAATCTTTTTTAGCTTGTGTGAGACTGTGTGTATGTATGGCAGGACTATTGGTCTTGCTTTTTCGGTAGCGGATCCCTCACTTTTACCATTCTTTTTTCCGTTAATTGTTTTAACAGCTTTTCAGCCACCGACGCAATCACACAATCAGGAAATTCACTGCACTTCAGCCTTTCCACCTGTATGTTGACGCTCTGCGCTATTTTATGAGGACAGGATTTCTGCACACTTTGCTTTAGACTAGAAAATGCTACGCCCCTTTTGATTAACTTTGAATGCGCAGAACTGTATCTCATGATGGCCTTAGTTCCTTTTGTTAAGTACATCCAACATGTATGATCACAATTAAGAAAAATCTGAAGGTCTAGAAACTTTAAAGAAGACTCAATTGGCATTTCAAACGTGAATTCTAGCCCCGGAAACACTTCTGTGAACTTCTGCAAGATTTTTTCCACGTTAACTGAATCCGATCTTTTGTATGGTAGGCAAAGCAGGAAATCATCCACGTATCTAAAGCAAGCTTTCACGTGCATCTCATTAAAAAACGGCATTAAAAGTCGGTCTCCCTTTGCCATAAAAAGATTGCACAGCAAAGGAGCTAAGCATGAGCCGATACAGATTCCTTTTCGCTGCGCGTACACACTACCTTCGTATTCAACAAACAGTGATTGCAGATAGAGGCAAAGTTGATCGGAATCGTACACTCGATTGCTAATCGAGTTCCAGAAGGAAAAAGAGAGGCCACAATCTCGGAAAGCATGGACTGCGTCATGCGGTATTCAAAACCAAAAAATCGAGGATGTGCTGTTAAAGAAACAGTCAACTATCTCACACACTCCAACTTGAAGTTGCTGCTAACGGACAAGACCGCAAGGTTCGTGGTGATGAAGAAAGATGAATATAAACAAAAGGCGACAGAAGCAATTATGAAGAATTTTGAAGCTTCTGACTACGACGAAAGAAATCTAAAGCAGGTACAAAATTTAGCTGTAAAAACGTGTGAAAGACTTGGCCTCAACAAGCTACGAACGAAAGTAAAAGGAAGTAGTGAACTCACCTTAAACCCGTTTTTCAACATTAAGATGCATAAAGAAAACCGCCCCTTTCGAACGATCGTCGAGGACAAAGGAACATGGCAACGATGTGTGGCTATGTACCTAAAAACGCATCTGTCTGTTCTGCCAATAGAAGACCCATGCATGCTACGTGGATCCGAGGAAGTGATCGCATTCATCAAGGAAAGTGAGCCAATTACGTGTTTTTCTATTGATGTTAAAGATATGTTTTACAATATACCACAACCGGCAGCAATCCAAGCCGTTGAAGAGTGCATAGAGTCGTTTGGTGAAACAGCTTTCGAAAAACAATGTGGAACCAGTGCGCACGGTTTTATTGAACTTCTAAAACTCTATCTGCAATCACTGTTTGTTGAATACGAAGGTGGTGTGTACGCACAGCGAAAAGGAATCTGTATCGGCTCATGCTTAGCTCCTTTGCTGTGCAATCTTTTTATGGCAAAGGGAGACCGACTTTTAATGCCGTTTTTTAATGAGATGCACGTGAAAGCTTGCTTTAGATACGTGGATGATTTCCTGCTTTGCCTACCATACAAAAGATCGGATTCAGTTAACGTGGAAAAAATCTTGCAGAAGTTCACAGAAGTGTTTCCGGGGCTAGAATTCACGTTTGAAATGCCAATTGAGTCTTCTTTAAAGTTTCTAGACCTTCAGATTTTTCTTAATTGTGATCATACATGTTGGATGTACTTAACAAAAGGAACTAAGGCCATCATGAGATACAGTTCTGCGCATTCAAAGTTAATCAAAAGGGGCGTAGCATTTTCTAGTCTAAAGCAAAGTGTGCAGAAATCCTGTCCTCATAAAATAGCGCAGAGCGTCAACATACAGGTGGAAAGGCTGAAGTGCAGTGAATTTCCTGATTGTGTGATTGCGTCGGTGGCTGAAAAGCTGTTAAAAACAATTAACGGAAAAAAGAATGGTAAAAGTGAGGGATCCGCTACCGAAAAAGCAAGACCAATAGTTCTGCCATACATACACACAGTCTCACACAAGCTAAAAAAGATTGCAAATGCACAGAATGTCGAACTGGTTTTCTCGGCTCCGGAAAAACTAATAGGAATGTGTCGAAGGGTTAATGGCTGCAAGGGAAGAAGCCAGAGTAACAATTGCGGTATAAACCACGTTAGAAAGTTTGTGGAATGCAATAAGGAAGTAGTTTACAACATTCCTTTGACATGCGGTAGGAGATACGTCGGACAGACGGAAAGGTGTTTAAATACAAGATTAAGAGAACATCGAAATAACTGTCAACTAATCACGCATCCGGGAAATCTAGCAACACATGTTTCGCAGTGTAAATGTGAGCCGCTTTTCGAGAAAACCACAATCTTGTCGCAGGTACACGATAAAATGGAACGAGTTATAACCGAATCTTACATGATGACACAGGCACATGCCGACGAATGCATCAGCGCACCATCCATTAATCTTTCTTCAAAAGAAATCCACTTCATAGGAACAAACTAACTCATATGTCATGCGCATGCCCATTTGAATATTTTATCTTGCTTCGGGTTTTTGTGATGCTTTCACTTGGGTATATATGTGAGGAAAATGCCTTGAAATAAAACAGTTGTTAGTCTGCGCTCTGTGTTTGTGTGTGTACTCAGTCCGTCCTCGTACGATAAAAAAGCGCGAATTTCCAAGATGCAACACCAACTAGCCCCTGTAGCTGCTCTAAGTACTCGCTTAGGAACATTGGAAATGAAAAGCACATTTGAAATGGAAAGCCAAAAACCAGCTTAAGTAAACCCACTAAAAATTATGAGATATTGTTTTTATGGCCTCTGTCCTTAAAAGGGTAGAGACCAAAGAAGGAAGGGCGCAACAAGCCAGCTGCCAGAATCGGACATATCACTTCTCAATGTGGCAGCCAAGCACAGAAATATAAGTTCACTGACAGGCAGAAATAGCATCAGCAAATAGCATCAAAACAATGTTTCACATGTTTGTTGGTAAGGAACGGTTGCAACTGTAGTTTGTTTTCTGCATATGCATATTATTCCTGCAAAATGCCAATACTACAAATGTCACACGACAAGGTGGTTAGACAAGCAAGGTGAACTTGAGGTTTATTTCGGGAAAAAAGCTAAACAAAGAAAGGTACAATTTGCCTAGGGGACCGGCGAAAAGGTATAAAAGCCTGACAAGGCGCCTGCCCCCTGAAAACCTAAAATCCCACCAAAATGACAAAATGCTCAGTGTAAAAAATTAACAGTCAATAATTAGTTGCTACATGCAGGTCACATGTGTATAAGAAAACAAATAGATGAGTGAATTGGCCCAGGCAATGACATCAGTAAGGCATATACCAACAAATGAAACTAAGTTTGAGAAAATAAACAAACATGAATGTGACATTACATGAAGAAACGTAAGATTTCAATGCATAACGTTTCGAAAATTAAAAAAACAAAGAAAACAAATACTTTAGAGAATACAAAACAATGATTATGATGACGGTGAATATGTTTATGTAGATAGCATAGGCGTGCGCACAGGAGGGCAGGGGAGGGGGGGCGGCTGCCCCTCCTATTCACCTAAGAGGGGGGGGGCAAAGTCAGCCCCACACATTGACATAATAGGGAGGGGGCGCTGCCACTCGGGGGGGGGGGTAATGTCAGCGCCATACATTGACATAATTGGGAGGGGAGGTGCTGCGACGAACCTTCGCCCCCCTGAAGGGGAACCCTGCGCACGCCTATGGTAGATAGTGTGACTGAATATTCCTTTTAAAAATCCTGTATGAGTCTATATCGTCAATCAGCGTAGTTACATTCGGGTGTCAGATCACGGTTAAACGAAAAATATTTCTGCAATATTCTCTGCCTTACTATTGCAAGACCCTCGCCAAGTATTGAGTAATTATTTGGCGCATGAGGCACTTGAGTAATTAACAAAAAACAGATACACCCTGCCGCATGCCTAGGCATGCTGCAGGGGGATTAATAACAAGTGCACTGAAAAAAAGGAGACATGCTCACCGATGAAAGAAAGAAAAGGAAAACTGTACATTCTAACCTATCATATCAACTGTTGGACAAGGTGCACCATATGAACATTTGGAGAAACACATCTCGTACACTAGAAAAATATGGCACTCATCTTTTAGTCACCTTCGAAAAGGTTCGGCATTTTTGCTACAACGAATGTTCCCCCTCGATTTACAAGAACACATGGTGAAGCCATGCTGCTTTCATGCAGCAAACACTGCCCTACATGTACTGGTGGATGCTCGATACTGTACATGAATGGTAAAAAATACTGCTGACAGATAATTTCCTGGCATAACAATAATATGGCCGGAGCGGCTGCACCATACAGTATGGAAACCTCTTGAACAAACCTCTTTAACAATATCTGAGCAATGAATGCCTCAGACTCCTCGACAGTTTTCTTGAGCAGCATGAAGACACTTTTGGAAAGCGGCATGAAATGCCTGATGTATCTTGATGGCAGAATGTCATCGAGACATGGGATGCTGTAATACAAAAGCCAGAATTTTCATTCGGTTGCCTTCCAAAAGGCCCTTTCCGAAACTACAGAAGGCTGCAAGAACATCAAGTCTTGCTGTCCTCACGTGACTTAGACCTACGTCACACTGTGTTTACACGTAACCACCACCTCGATATGAACACCACAAATGTTTTTTTTTAAGGAAGTGGCATTAAAAAAGTACTAAATGCATTGCGAGCAACCCCAATGAACTTGCTAGTGTTCTTGACCGCAATTTTATTAAGCGCAAGAATACAAAAAACTTCTAAAATCTGAGTCAGTGCTCCGTCACCAATATCTCACATAATCGGTGCTTTACCAGGAACCTTCTGATCTCGCACCTTCAAATATGAGCTATCAGTGGTTGTAATCCAGTAAGAACATTTTTATTGAATTACGACTCACGCAAGCACAACCTTGCAATCTACTTACAGAGAGGCCAGGACGCATTACTGCTGAATTTCTTGCCACACAATCAGCGAGGTCAGCATCTGGGTTGTCGACTTCAACATCCTCAGGAGCCTCTTGACTACATTCCGCATTACCATGGACCTTGCTGACTGTTATAGGAAATTCATCCTGCAGATATGGTTCATCTTCGAGCCCAACATTGTCCTCAATAAGCTCATCTGAACTTGCCTGCATAGAAAAGAAAGAGACAAAACAGAAGTGAGACGATATTCAGGAGTTATGCATTCATGTTCGATCATCAAGTATAAAAGCCACATAAGCAATTTTGTGAAAAAGCAATAAGTAACATGATGGAGTTAGCTCTCGCCTAGAAGTTGAATCGCACGAGAGTGATAGCTGTTCAATGCTGCCAGTATGAAGGCAGCAAATATGCACCAATGCTGGCATGGCATGTGCTCTAACAATTTAAGCATACTTGTTTTTTTGTTTTGTTTTTTGGCCGTTCGCTCCTTCCGTGTGACAACCAGTAGTATGTTACTGATGTACTATTCCAGCTTGGTGCTACTGACTGGTTTCTCAGAAATTCTGGGCAATGAGGGGCGTATTATAGATTTCTCCAATTGAGCAATCTAGCAAGAGAAATGAGTGATCTGGTCATGCGACCATCCATTTCGTTGCTTGTCACTGTGACGTGCCAAGTAGCTCCAATGGAATTTAAGCTTCTAGCACTCGCAATATGACAACAGGTATGAAACTGGCAATGCTTACAGCAAAGTGGTGCAAGCATAAAGAGATCACAGATGCTGCAATACTGGATAAGTCATAGGAATCATTTGGGTTCTGGCAAGAAAAGCGTATTATTAATCTTATCTGCCCCAGTTTAGTCTCATTACCACCGTCCTTTCGACAGCAGCTCAGCATTTTGAATAACAGGCAAGACTGAATCAAATGGTTGAAACGGGATTTGTAATTGGGATAGCTTTCTAGATGTGGAGATGTACACAGTAGCCCAAACTGAAACAATACAGGCCAGGAATCTTTCTTCCTGTCTCTGCTTGCACTACCAAGCAGTACTTCATTCATTTCATTGAATCAGGTAGATTATCTTAACATTTACTCAATTTGGATGCAATGCGGTTTGTATTAGTAGCCTCTGCATAGCACTAGTGCGTTAATGTTTTATGAAGACATGCAGTAACTGATTTTCGTCGTGGAAATGTGTGCCTCATTTCTTTTGTCGCAAACTGCAAGGACATGGGACATTCCTAACGCACCTTGACACCATTTCGGTCCAAGATTTGCTGTTCATAAATAACACCTGTTCCACTCGGGCACTTTTGAAAGGCCATGCAGTCGATTGCCGTCAAAAAGCCACAACTCTATCGACTCAGTGCACTTGTCGCGCTGCTGCTACACAGCAGTTTTCAACGACCGTTGAGGGTTTGAGGCTTTTCTGGAACAGATAGTGCGGCACTGTGTATCTTTATTTTCATTTTCATGTCACCGAAAGTTCAATAATATAAATCCTCATAAAAGCCCAAATATGTCTGTCACTTTTGTTTAAACGATTCGATCAACTGTTTATACCTAGTTATGAATGCATATTTAGTATACCTACTGACAGCACCCTAAGCATTATTCCCCACCAACCCAACCACTCCCTCCCCTCTTACATATACAGGCACCTACCACCCCGCCCCCGTGTTGTTTCAGCAACCTCCGCCCCCCCCCCCCCCCCCCCGTCATTTCGAAGTTATGGGTAAAACACTGCTGGCACCGCGCGCCCCGCTTCTACATCGATGTGAGACAGTTACAAAGGAAAACGAGGATTGCATCGCCCCGCGGTGGAAAGCTGTGATATCAGTCATTTACGGCGAAAAAAGCTGTTGCCTCAGATAAGCATGAACAGAAAGGCTGCATGTGCGAATTGATATTGATAACGCCAGGCTCTAGGAGTCATTTCAAGATATCACAACTTACCTGTGAAGCATCTAGAGCAGCAGATGATTCTTTCTTCTGGCTCCACACAATCTGTAGGGGAACTTTGACGATGTAGTCGGTTCCCAATAGAACCGAAAGCGCCATTTCTGAGGCGGAACCGACCACCCCGACGGGGCCATGGGTGCACGGGGGCCCAGGGCCGTCACTTCAACAGCTGCGCTGTAGTGAAAGAACTACGATCTACGATCATCACATTGTAATTCACCGCGTCGTACACACGCCGTTGTTAAACACCGCCGCTGAGCTGCTTTGGTGGCGAAGTCGGTTAGCAAGCAGCGCGGTAATTCGTGGTGTTCTACCTCGTCGGTTCGATACCGCGCATTGTAGCTTTTGTTTTTTTTAGTGTTCTCGTTTCTTGTTTTGAAACATTGCGTCAACATTAACATGACTTCTCCGAAGGAACCGTAACTTTACTTTTTAAAATAAAATCAAGCGAAAGGCTGCTGCAGCAGTACACTGTAGCTGCAACCGTACTCAAGACCCGATACATTGTTTCATTGGTCAGTGACCTGTTTTTTACCATGCCTTTACCTGACCAGACGGTATTCCGTCGAACTCTCGACTACGTTAGCATCCGCCACAAGTATGGACAACCGGCTATCACTGGGATTCGACAGTTCCTGAGCGCATCCACGCGACTGGCAGCCTTCAAGACGCACCTGCGTTTCAACCTAACCTGTAAGTCGAAGCACCTCATACCAAAATCATTGCAGCTAAAGCACCCTGTGAAATCGGCATTCGGCCATCAAGTGATTTCGAGAGCAGAACGGCAGCTTCTTCAAGCTCGGATAGAAGACTGCAAAGGCACTGTGAAGAGCCTTGAGACTAAGGTTTTCTTCGCGGCACGACAGTTGGAATTCATAATGCCTGAAGTCCTCCCTGAAATACATCTCGTTGCGAATCAAGCATCACGACGAAGAACGGAAAAGCAGGAAGAGTCACAAGAGCGCAAATTGAACGCCTTGCTAAAAAAAAGGCAGGAAACCCACGGGACCTAAGTTCGAGGTCAGGAACATGTCTTCCTACGAGCTAACTGCTGCGGAATGCCAAGTTTTGAGCCGAGGTCTCAACTTCAACCAAGGAAAGCAACCGGACACCCGCAAAGTCGTGTGTGCTGTTGAAAACGCTATTGGCCTAGTTGAAGAGAATGAACGAGACGAAGTCCGCACGAGAGCTGTAGGTATACTATCGAGGATTCGCAAGTCTAGCTCTCAGCAAGTTCTCTCAGAAGACGAGCAAAAAGCGGTCAAATCGTTGCACGAAAACAAGAAGATTGCCGTCCTTCCTGCCGACAAAGGCAACGTGACAGTAGTGCTTGACCGTTCGGCGTATCAGTCGAAGATGGAGGAGATAGTGGGGGACTACACGACGTACGCCAAGATAGACAGGGATCCAACCTCGAAGGTCCAAACGTGCCTGCAAAAGACGCTCTCTGGTATTTTCAAGACGCTCCCTGCATCAGCAAAAAGACTGTACTACCAACTGTTGTGCACCAATGGTTCTGCTCCAGCGATCTACGGCCTACCGAAGATTCACAAAAGTGGGACGCCTCTCAGGCCCATAGTAGATTTCACAAGGTCACCCCTGTACAGCCTCTCAAGGTATCTTCATGGCACCCTGGCCCCCCTGGCAGGCAAGACAGAAACCCATCTCCAGAACACCAATGACTTCATAAACAAGATGAAGGGTATCACTGTGGATACAGACGAAGTACTGGTTTCTTTTGACGTCTGCTCCCTTTTCACAAGTGTTCCCGTCGACCTTGCTGTAGAAACTTCAAGACAGTTGCTCCACAAGGACACGACATTGGCAGACCGCACGCCATTCGACGTCACTGAGCTCTGCACCTTGTTACGATTCTGCCTGTCCAACACTTACTTCTCGTACAAGGGCGAATTCTACAGGCAAGTTTTCGGTACCGCTATGGGAGCATCCATTTCAGTCACGACCGCAAATGTAACAATGGAAGCAATTGAAAACAAGGCACTGGAATCATTTCAGCCGAGACCCAAGGTCTTTCTGAGATACGTCGACGACTGCTTCTGCGTTATCAAGAAGAAGGACGTGCAACCTTTCCTTGACTGCCTAAATGGCATCGAGCCTTCCATCAAGTTCACGGTGGAAGAAGAGAAAGACGGTTGCCTCCCTTTCTTAGACGCACTTGTAAAGCGTGCTCCCACAGGCCTCGCCTTCGCCGTGTACCGAAAGCCAACTCACTCCGGTAGATACCTTGACTACGAGTCAGTTCATCCGGTAGCCCACAAACGCTCAGTGGTGCGTTCTTTAGTTCAACGAGCCATTCGCACCTGTTCCGATGCAAGAAGCCTGCAGGAGGAGCTCCAGACCATTGAAAATGACCTCATCAGGAATGGATATCCTAAACATTTTATTAAGAAAGCAACTAAGTTCATCATGCATAACCAGCAGCAAAACAGTCAAGCCATTGATAATACAGCGTCAACACGCCAGCGCGCAGCGATCCCGTACATTCAAGGTGTAAGCGAAGCCCTAGCTCGCGTGTTTAGAAAGCGTGGTGTCCAGATCGCGCATGTGCCAGCAAGCAAGCTTAAGGGTGACTTGCTAAATGTGAAGGATCCTCTCCCTCGGCAACGTTTTCCTGGCGTGGTCTACAAGATACCATGCGCCGACTGCGAATCGGTGTACATTGGCGAAAGCGGAAATTTCTGCAAGCGTTTGAAGCAGCACAAGAACGACGTCGCCAAGGGCCACACAGTGACAAATGCACTCGCAGAGCATTCCGAGAAGACGGGCCACGAGATAAGCTGGGACAACGCGCGCATCATGGCCACGGAGAAGAATTGGACGACGAGGCTCAATCTCGAGTCACTAATAATTCAGACCACGAGTAACACAATCAATAGATCATCTGGCACACTAAACCACGTGTACTCCCGGACTTTGCGTCATGCGCTCAACGCTACTTAAGAACCTGCTGCTCTGCCGTCATTCCATTGTGAACAAGGGATCTGTACGGATCCCGAAACGTCATTTTGTTGTTTTTTGACATTGGTCAGTGACCTGTTTTTTACTATTGTTTCATTGCATCGCATATGAATGGGACGCTGACATGACATTTCCGACCACTGATTTATTACGTTGAGAACGCACTCTAGCAATAAACACTTGAAAAAATAGCGACAATCCTCAGAACGCCGTTGATATAGCATGTTTTATAGAACCAGTTTCGGTTTCGATCGAAACCGGGACTGGTAGAATAAATTATTAGCAGCGATTTCAGGTTTGTGATCACTTTATTTGTGAATTAGAGCTCCTAAACTTTCAACTAAAGCAACAAAGTTAATGGTTGAAGAAGATATCATGCCACTACACCTTTAGTTAGCGACAAGACATTCATTTTGACGCCACTGCTGGCAACACTGGCATTGTTTGTTTTCCGCCTGGCTGAGCGGTACGGGGTCGCACAAATGGTCGCACCATGCCGACTCACGGAGAAACCTCAGCGGGACAGGAGAGCGAAGGTCCGGGAAGCTGTCCAAGAGGCCCAAAGTGTCTGCTAGCGGAAGACAGCAAAAGAGAAGCCAGCTTTGAGTCTCTACAGTAAGGCAAAACAAGCGATCAAGAAGGAACCGATGTATGAGAACTCAAAGGGAAGCGGTCTTCTGTGCGAGGCCAGATGCGGCATGTTGCGAATCCGACTGCTGCGGGCGAGGTACACGCCAAACCTTGACACTACATGCCCGCTTTGCACCCTGGAAGACGAAAGCATAGAGCACATTGTGCTCCACTACCCAGCGTTGCAACCACAGCGACCACGAGACTTCACCAACTCCAGTACCTTCGCCCCCCCCCCCCGCCTGACGAGGAGGAACGACATAGTTCATGGGTAAAATACAGCACAAACCAGACGATTAACACAAGGAAGACACGGGACACGGTGTTAATCGTCTGGTTTGTGCTGTATTTTACCCATGAACTATGCATCACCAACTAGCCCGCCAGCAAATGTTATTGAGGAACGACAGCAGCAATCACTGGCAATGGCGTTGGGCTTTCGGGAGTCGCAAGAGCAACCGCATTGGGAGGCAGTGGAAACTACGAAACGAAGATTGGAACACTGGTGGCGTGCGAATCTGCAGGATCGAACAAATCCAGCAGCATAAACACCAAACCAGTGGCTGGAAGTTGTGTTTTTCTTTTTTTTTGCGCCGGATCCGGGTTTCCCGTCTGATTGCCCGTTGCAAAGGGCAAGGCACCAATGATGATCCTCATCAATCATCATCATCACCATTCCGTGGAGGATTTTCCGTGCGTGAACGATCGCCCGCTTGTGAAAAGTTAGTGCGACGCAGCGCTTCGTCTACGTAAGACACCAATTTCACAAGAACAAAAAGGTTATAAGTGCAAAGAGCGTGCGGTGGTTTAACCGCAAGGACGTTGACGACTTCACCCCTGCGGATGTCTTCAGTGCTTACTGGGAGCGGCGATGAGAAGACCAAAGTCGGCTCTACGACACCGTGCTTCTGCATATGACAGGCGATGTAAAATTCTTTATTACATGGGGCACATATTCTGTGCGTATGTTTAAAATCTCTTCTTGCACGTGCGGAGTCGAAGAAGAGCTTAAACTTCAATCTGGCTGCGCATGTTCAACTTTTCCCCCCACACTCGCCTTACGTGCTGAACCACGCCGTTATAACTCCATGTCAAGTCCCAGCGCTGGCCGACCGCTATCTACATGTAGCCTATTTACTATTCTGTAGTATATAGTACTGTACGCCGAGATGCCGTCGCCGCGTGAGAGTGTACCAGCGAATGCTATGCCTTATAGATTTAACGTTAATTGCTACCGTGGAACCATGATTTGCACAGATTTTTTTAAAATCCACGATGGGAATCTGTGATAGTATACCGGTGACTACCGCAGTTCTTTGCAACGTGGTATTTTCGAAATGCGTGGATCTAGACGGGTGCGAGCAAGTGATGCTCTCTTATGCACTGCAGCATAGTGCTCAGGCTTCAGGAAGAGGTCGAAACAAGCGTGCGGCCTGCGAAGCTCGAAGCTTACCAGCTTATACATTTTTTTAGCGAAATCTTTGTCAACATGGCATTACACCCATCTTCACTAACCAGAGGTCGTGCTCTTGAATTCGTGTATTCTTCATGATGCTGGTTGTTTGCTGTGAGGCCTTGCTCAGTGCTATAAGACCGGTCTTCAGGGCATAGCTTGACGGTGGACCTGGTGGAAGCTTTCCCACATATATTTATGCAAATGTGTGCTAATCATCATAATTATTTTCTGATAAGTGTGACTTAATTGTAATATTGCACTACTGCTAGTTGGAATCATAAGTGTAATAGCAAAATTGTTTATTTTTCTTTCACAATTGTCGCATAATGCATGGTTCCCATTGCACGTTTGCAAAGTTTTGTGTGACTGTGTTGGCTTGTATTGTCAACTGACCTATTTATCGATTATGACGTGTCACTTTTATTCACAGTCCAAAGAAGAAATGGACCAATGTTTCAACGCGTACGGAGCAAAAAAAAAAAGATACGCCGACCAGCCCAAACAAACATTTATGACGTCTTGGCTTTCAGCTCGCAAGCCTTGATCACAATGAATGCATCACCAGAAGTGCTTCGTTTAAATGGGCTTGAGTAATCACTGCAAAGGCTGGGCGTAGATGGGGTTTCGATTTCCGTCGTTAAGATTAACTCTCTTGCAAGTGGTCTGTATGATAAGTGATTCGATATGTAGCCGAGATGCTGCCATATTTTCTGTTGTGAGGATTTTTGCATTGTCTCAATCAATCTTGCGGTCATTCATCACGGCGTGTTCAGCCAAAGCGTTGCTGTGGACGCTCTTATTTTTTGTCACGAGCGTGCTGCTGCAGACGCTTCTTGTAGTTTCCTGACTCTCCGATGTAAACACTCTTGAAGTCTGCCAAGGTATCTAGTAAACTACACTGGGGAAATGCTCCCTGGACAGGCGGTCCTTCACTCTCACAAGTTGATGGCGCATCTTTCTGGGTGAAATGTGTGCCACATACATGTCATACTCACGTCGGACATGTGCCAAACATTCGCTTGTTGCAGAAATATGCGGTACAGAGGCTCGCTTCGTAGAGGCAGGGGCCAGCAGGAAGGAGGTGCGTCAAGGTGTCGTTGTCATGACAGTTGAATTTCACCTCTGTGCACTCCTCTTCCGACAAAAGGGCGGTTGTCAGCACGCTGCTGCAGCGTGCCAAAAGATTGGGCTCGAAGCCACATGATGCAGGCATGGCAAAGGTACGGGATGACCTCGCTCACTCTGGATACCCTAGGCAATTTACGAGTGCAATAGACTGTCAACTGTCATGACGGGTACACACTTACGCGCCTGCTTCTTGCTGGCCCCCTCCTCTACGAAGCAAGCCCCCGTACCGTATATTGCTTGAACAAACGAATGTTTGGCACATGTCCTACGTGAGTATGACATGCACATGGCACAGATTCCACCCAAAAGTTCGTGCCATCAACTTATGAGAGTGAAGGATCACCTGCCCAGGGAGCGTTTCCCCAATGTAGTTTACTAGGTACCTTGAGCAGATTGCAAGGGTGCTCACATCTGAGTCAGGAAACTGCAAGAAGCGTATGCAACAGTATGGCTGTGATGTAAATAATACAAGCGTTCGCAACAAAGCTTCAGCAGAACAAGCCGTGATGAATGACTACAAGATTGATTGGACCAACGCAAGAATCGTCACAACAGAAAAAAAATTACACCATCTCCCACTAAAGGGGATCATGAGGCGATGCGAAGCCGGAGCACTTGCACGATCGCGTTCCGTTGGCGTTCGTTGGGCGTGCTACCGACCTCGCGTCGAGGAACGCGAAGAGGGACGCTACGTGCGTCGTATCTTCCATCTAGCCTGTCCGTTAATTCTTACAGGGTGAGCGGGGAACGCGGTCGACAGGCAGGCGAGAGGGGGACAGCGTAGGAGAGGAGAGAGAAGGGGAGGGGACGCGCATGCGCTCGAGCTCATCGCGGCGTTGCGCAGGAGAGAATTTCGGCATGTCTAGCCCGCGTTTCAGGGGAAGAGTGGAGAGGAGGAGGGGAGAAGGGAAGTGGAGAGGAGTATGGGAGAGGGGAAGGGGAGAGGGTGTGTGGAGAGGGTATGCGGATGCGCAGTAAGGGTGGTCTCGCCGCACACCACCACCACCGGATTGAGCTCCGCCTTAAGATACTTCGCATCTAAAAGTGACAGCATCTTGGCTACGTATGGAATCGCTTATCATACAAACCACTTGCAAAAGAGTTAATCTTAACAACAGAAATCTAAACGTGATCAATGCGAGGTCTTTGCAGCAGTTTCTCAAACCTATTTAAGTGAACCGCTTCTGCTGATGCATTCATTGTCAACAAGGCTTCCGTGCTCGAAGCCGAAAAGTGATAAACGTTTGTTTGGTCTGGTCGGCATCCCTCTTTGTTTCAAATGTACGGTGCAGGCCACACGGGATTCCTTCATGCTGTCGACTTCCATGTCAACACTCAGTATATGCGCTACGGCAAATCAAGAAAAAAGAGTGCACAAACCGCAACAGAAGGTGAGGTAATGGGAAAGCTGTATATCTTTTTTTGCTTTGAAAGCTTTTCAGATACAACGCCCTAGCATCCTTGGTTCTTACGTAACTCATATTATGTGTAGCATCTGGAATACCGTACTCTAGGTCAATAGTTTCTTGCTGCACTGGGGAAGCCGCAGGATTCATTTGCGGACAGAAATGCCAAATGTTCCTAAATATGCATCAATTTATGGCATGTCGTCAGCTCAACGTCTGCTTGCCATGTTGCATGTGCCTCCTATGTGCTTAGTGAATTGACACAGCAAATATTTGGCATTTTAACCATAAACCGTGTTTACATTAACGTGGCAGTAGGGCCTTGCTTCACATATACATTTTCTGAGCAGTTTCCTGCAGCTTCCTTAGATTTTAAGTAAGGACAAACACTTTGCACACAAGCGTAAAAAGACATGGAAACACATGAGCATAAAGGTATGTGCTAGCGAAATTACATGTCGTGACCCCAGGTGTCCTCTTTTTCAGAGGGCTCTGAAATGCACTTTGGCGCACTCCTGGGAGTCTCATAACGTCTTGCATTCCCCTTCACAAATTGGTGTCTTTCATGTCCTGCACAACAGGATTGCTTTTCTTCAAAATCACTCACATTTGTGCGCCATGAATGGGAAGCATGAAGTGATGTTTTTTCTTCTGTATCTGGACCCATGTGGATGGCGCCAGCCAAGAATGGCAAAAATAAGGAAAACCTGTACCACTCACACATTATTTCATCCATGTGAATACAAACTTTTAAGCATTTTTTAATTAGCAGTTATCGTCTACTAGTGAAGTGTTGCCAGCTCAAGTGTGCAAGCTTCTCCATGTCTTGACACCACCCCCCTTCATGTGCTTCTTTTGTCACTGATCATGGACACCTAATTTTCAGATGCTGTCACCATTGCCGAATTTTCCGAAACATTAAGATCACAGTGGCGCATCCCAGTTGAGAAAGAGATTTTAGGGCTTTCACAGCAGGTAAAATGCCACTTTGAGGCTGTATTGTTGCCATGCTGAATGATTCTTTAAAGTACTCACATTTGACTACTGAAACATCATATTAATTTCAGAGTTCATTGAAAGTGGCATGGTTGAGATGTCCGCCAAGAAGCGAATGCTGGTTAGGGAACGAGAGCGCGATGCGAACACTGCCCGATTACGCTGTGGCGTCCAAGACTTGAAGGCGAAGGTCAAGCGTTCTCCAAGTGTTTTTAAGCATTGTTGGTAGGGTGAGATAGTAAACAGATATTAATAAGAAAATCCTAATAAATTACTTAGGTTGCTCTGCAGAAACTGTGTGGGAGCAGAGCTAAGCCATTTTCTGAATAGCCATGCAGGCCACTTGCCACTTCGTTGAAAAGGAGACTCCTGAGGGGCGTTTCTGGATGACACGGCCTGTTCGAGCCTTCCATTGTGGGATGAACCGTTATTCCCATTATTAGAGCCTTCACGAAATGAGATTGAAGGTGTGTACTGCTTTCTTTTTTCGCTCTAAGTATTATTCCAACCTGTAGTTATAGTACCAACGAAGGTTAGTAGGCACTTAACGTTCGTTACATATATGGTGCGAGCGACGCAGTCAATGTATCTCATTTCCCCAAATGCCGACTACACTTTCTAGTGTACTCTTTAAATATCAGAACCTCACACTGTACTCGTCTACAGTGTCGATGGACGTTGATTACAAATGCATCTGTGAATCATAGACCGCTCCTGCACTTCATGGGCAACCGAGTTGTCTTTTTTTTTTTTTTCATTTATGCCATAAGGCGCAGTGGCGCCAAAAAAAAATAAATAAAAGCTAGATGACGCTTTTGAGCCGCTCAGCTGGTCCAACAGTGGGACAGATGGAAATCGTCGGGAGGCCGTCGCAACTAAACACTGAAGTTTGTGATTGAATTGCGCAGTAACATGTTGCACCTTACCAAATTCACTGTGTCGAAGTCCTGGCATGGCGCGAGCAGAAAGCTACAGCACGAGGCCCGTGCGCTCGTCGCGGCGGCTGCTGCGGCGTACACACTTTTCCCATAAGCGCTTGCGCGTCCGTTGGTGGCGCTCGTGTGCTTGAAAAAGGTCTATTGCTTTTAAGGCCCGTATTCACAAGCCAACCTCATCCTTATCTTTTGCCCTCCTCACCTTTTCGGCACCTTAACGCGTTTCATAAACAAACGTTATGCCGCCATCCAACTTTTCCTTAACCTTATCGCCGTGAAAAGGTGTCGTTCGGTAAGGTAGCCCGGCAGGTACCTTAAGGCGCCACTTATGCGGCGCGCTATGGCTGATTACGCAAGAAACTTTACAAAATCATTAAAGCAAAGGTGACGTACGCTACCGGCCATGTGCAATTAACGCTGCGAGTGCTTGGGAACCGTCCAAATTCCATGGAAGGATTCAGCGACGGTGTGCTGCTGAGCAGATTCCGCTTCTCGAGGCGAGCACATCATGTTCCCGAGCTTGCCGCTGGAAACGAGTCCCAACAACGTCGGTTTTCCCGTGCCATCACTCCTTCAGCTGCTGGTGACGCTATGTTTCTATGGCGCAGGCACTTTTCAAATTGTCAATGGTGACTTGGTGGACATTCCCTAGCCATACTGCCCCGCATTATTAAGCGTGTGAAAAAAATCAGTGCGGGTAAGGCGGGGAAGCGAACGTGTTTCACTGCAGGATGGGATATTTTTTACCCATTTTTGCACTCACGTAGCAGCTGCTCGGTGCTCGGTGCTGCTTTGAGCTGCTCCCACTTTCTCGTGTTGTCCTTGACTAACACCGCGTGCTATCACAGTGTGATGCTTTCAAGTGGATTACAAGCGCTGGATCTTCAGTGAAATTCAATTTTCGTCTTTCTGTCGCACTCAATAACAAGCGTATGACCCACGCAAACAGCTACACACGCCGGCAGACGGAGAAAAACCGCTCGCAACTTCACGCGCCTGTCGGCGCCCTCGTAGAAACCAGCGCTTCGTGGACCAGCGCGTCTGCCTCCGCATGTGGCGGCGAGTCTACGCGAGCCACCGGTTGCTATGACAGCGGTAAAACGTTAACAAAGAAAAGGAGCAAACGGCACAGTAAGACGGCGCGCGTTCTTACCGAAACTTGCACGGTCATGTGTTCCTGCATTTGTATTATTGTTTTGAGGAGCATGCAGCTATTTTTTCTTGCTAATAAACCAACAATGAGCCAGTAAAAGTTCAGCCTCGCTCCCAAGCTCGTTCCTTATGACGACAAGGCCGCCTTCCGTAAGGCTGCCTTAAAAGCGAATAAGGCGAGTTTATGAAATGCACTGAGACCTTTTCTTATCCTTACACTTTCGCCTTTCTTACGAAAGGCCGCCTTATAGCGTTAAGATAAGGTTGGTTTGTGAATACGGGCCTTAAAGTCATAGTGGCTAAGCGCAATTGGCAAGCACCAGAGTGTTCATAACACCAAATGCTCCAGTGGAAAAGTATCTCTTGCAATTCAGTACGTCACGTTCATACCAGTACATAAAAAGTAATCGTTGAATAAATGTGAATTCAGTGTTCTGGCACATGCTGCTCATGATAGTACGTCGTATACAACACAATAACGCATGCCGATACCGTCGTGCTGTACTCTCGTACTATGCCGCTAAACTGCTACATCTGATATGCATCCACATGGTAATACCTACGCTGACTGTGTTATTCCTTTCACATTTCATGTGTAGAGATATGCAGGGTTGTTTGGATATATGCAGTATTTATGATTTAAGAATGCGGCTGTACGTTCTTTTCGAGTCATGCTCCCACGGCGCCGATGAGCAGCGGGCGACCAAACATCCGACTTGCTCGACGCTTGCACACATTTCCCATAGTGCCTGCGAGGCGTTCTGGGATTGCTTGAAAAGGTCTATTGAGCAGCTGTGAAAAATTCATTCAGTGGTCTTCCTGTATCATAACAGCACTATTTTACTCTGTGTTCATTTGTAGGTGCCACGGGTCCTCGAACAGTAACATATAAATGGGTGCAAACATCCTATCCTATTGCATGCTTTCACAGTAATAATGCAGCTTGGTCTTGAAGTAGTGCGTGTGTGCAGCTGTGGTAAAATTTTGTTTTGGTTACAGTTCAGTACCACTAATGATGTGCATATTTGCTGCTCCGACCACTTATGTCACAAGCGGTCTATGCTGTAATGCCTCTGCCAAAGCGGTCATCTTTAACAGTATGCGGCACAGTGCAAAGTTATTGAATATAAATTTGATGTAGAAGTGGTTGAATTCATCCAAAGCTCACTGTCGTGCTTTTTTTTATCTCACTTGCCTCAGTCTAGCAAAAGCACGTGTATCCACGGCACCTACAGAATCTAAACAAATGTTTGGAACATACGTGCAACACTGAGCAAACATTGGCATCATTATTTTCTGAACAGTTGCTGACGTTGCAAAATATTTTCTTTGAGAGGGCGGAGAGGCTCGGCCTCCCCGTCCCGACATGGGACCAGCCATGAGTTGGATGTGTAAACATCTCATACTCTTCCCTCCGGACCAAATAAATGCCTTTTCTCTCTCTCTCTCTTGCACTCTTACATTTAAAGGTACAATAATAACTTTTCTAACTTACTAAACGGTGGAGCCTGAATTCTAGCAGTTTAGCATTTGTTGATTTTGCTCCATGAACAGGTTCAGCACAGTGTTGCTACGGCAGCAACAACTGCGCCTGCTACTGAGTCTGCTGCCACCTCATATCCTGCAGCCACACCAACTAAATATGCTGCCTCTTCTGGTCCTGCAGCCTTAGCAGTCACACTGCCTTCTGCTTCTGATGCTGACATGTCGCAGTGTTTGTTCAGCAAGGATCAACAGCTAAGATAATCAAGGATCCACAAGGAGTATTAAAGGTACGTAGCCTATCATGATAATAACTAGTAACAAGAGTGCTTATTTGGGCCAGTCTATACATGTCCATAAGAAATGAGAAACAGCATGAACCACAGGATGACAAGACAGAGATGAACTAAGCGCTGTTCTGTTCGGACTACCTTTACAGTGCAAGTATGTCAGTGCTAAGTCCATATCTATGCTTTTGTCTTGTGGTTCGCGCTGTTGCTTGTTTTCTGTGAGCTAGTAACAAGATGTGGACTTGAGCTAGTCGGTAAATAGCTGCGTGCGAAGACATAGGATGTGTTTGCGTCTTGTTTCTTTTGCAATAACTAGTCTTGTGCCGAGTTTCAGCTTACCTAACCAAGCAACAATGAATGTGTGGGTGCAGAGTATGTTAATTGCCAGTTCTTGCACAGTCAGACTGCATGTGACCTGATAATCACGTTGTCTCGACAAAACCATAAAAAATAATGCTGATGTGCTAAAGCGACAACAATGCAAAAAAAATTGTAGGAGGTGCTGGTAGTTACCTTTGCTCGCTAGTGCTGCGTGAGTTATGCTGATAATATGTGCCCAGCCTTCACCGAAAGGTATACTTCAGCTTTCAGAAGCTGAACTTACTTATCGAGGATGGCTTATCTTTCTATTCAAAAGGAAGATCATGTGAGCTACTGCATTCACAGTGCGCGCGGCGATCTGGGTCAACACAAGCTAGATTGTTTTGCCACTGTAGTCATCATTCACCGTGGTGATGAAGCGATACAATGCTGAATTGTTGCTTAAAATCTGTGCGGAGGCTTTGATACTCATTCGGTAACTGATCAGCGCCTGCTGGAATGAGGGCATTGTGTGTGTGAGGGCACATTCAAAGTGCAGCTGCAGCACGGCACCCTGAAATATTTCTCCATCCACAGCAGCTTCTGCCACGCTTGTGACATAGCGTGAACGTTACAAGGAGTCGAAATGAAATTACTGCTCGCCGCAACCGATGCAGACAAACCGCATTGTTGCTATTGACACACTCATTATGGTGATTACTCTTTCTGAATGCATGCCGGCAATGGGTACCGAATAAGAATGAAGCTACTGTTTGCCACAAGAGATGATACTATTTACGCATTCGTAGACGGTCATTACTCAATTTTGAAGACGCGGAGTCAGTACATACAACAGGCATCAAAAAATTTCAGGCGGTGGCCTTCGAAACTCCAAGCAACCCCTGTAAATCCCTTGCTGGGCCAGTGAACACAGTCCATCATGTTTTCTTTCGTGTATTTTGCCAATTATGAAAGCTGTACTTGTGTTTTTCAAACTTTAACTCTTTCCCAGTTACTTTTATAGATAGCAATTCTGAGAGCCCATTCTCACTTCTTAGCAAAAGAAAAGCATTTTTTCCTGTTTAAAAGCTAAGAAATGGTCAGGCCTTTAACGATACTGAGTGCATCGCTTTGCAGTTTTTATAATTTATGTACTATTTGACAACTTTCAATTGCACAAGCCATTTCGATAATAATTTTCTCACAGCACTTGAAGCACAAAAATCTGAGAATATATATACGTAATGGGACGTCTTATTTTGACTGTTGACTAATATGTATCTAGCATTCAGGGTTCACCAAAGACTGAAATGTGCAGTGTGATAAACTATAAGGTGTGCCTGGCAAGGCATTGTTAACTGGTCAATTATAATAGAGCTGAAACATGGGAGAATATGCAAGTGAAACTTAAGAAATTATACGATTTAGGAGACCAAATAATAATTCATTCTAAAAAGACAGGGCGTGCAAAGACCGACACAAGAAAGAAGTCAGGACACCACAAAAGCCGACTAACAACTGAAGAGACGCGCAACGGCGAAAAAGAAAGAAGGCACGAAAACTTATCTGCGCATGCTCATGCAACAGGCGAACCTATCAATCTGGCACGCGTGGGGTCTACGTGGAAGTAACTGTTAAGACATTTGAACTGTTCTGTCTTTTTAGAATGAATACTTACCAACTAGCTCCGCTCTCTGTTATTCTAAATAATAATAATGTGGCTAATGCTGCACTGTTATCATTTACTACTTCCATGTTGACATAGAGGTAGTTTCGATATTATTTTCAAGCTTGCAATTGGCACAGTAGAGCCCCACTCTTATGTTCCTCGCTGCGTTTTCCTCGCTGGTACATGGTTTTCCACTGGTCCCAGCATCGCTTCCATAGGGTCCAATATATTGGGAATCCCATTACATCCTTCAGTCCTTTCAAAAATGTATCAGCAGGGTTCTCCGTATGTGTTTCAGTTCATTGTGTAGTTCAGACTTTTCAAATTCAGCTCATTGGTATTGTCTTTGGGAAGAATTAAACAGTGCTGTTTGCTAATGAAATAATTTTTGTTTGTGTCTGTGCAGGTTGACCTGCCTAACGGTGGCACGCTCTCAAGGGCCGCCTCGTAAAAGGACTTCAATTGGTTCAGCGGTCCACCATCGCAATATGGTGGACATATGCCCACGCGCATAGGAGCTTCACGGGAACGAACCGTTCTGCAGCACATCAGCCATTTTCCCCACATAAAGTGGGAGCATAGAGAGGTCAGCGAGAAAGCTTGCGCATTTCAGTAGCGTGCGTGTTTTCTGTCGTGCATGCATGTCGTTTTATAACTTGGTACCACTTCGGCGACTTCAGTGCCCTATTTCTGAGCACAGCTGCAAGTTATATTTCCAGTCACAGAATGTACATGCCTAATGGTTGAAATGCTGAAATGCTTGTCTACTTCAAGCAATACTGCAAGTCGGCCCAGTTGGAACATATTCATCTTCACGGATTAGCGCAAGCACACGGAGACAAAGAAGAGATACACAACGACAAGCGCAATCTAACAACTAGTTTATTTTTCGCAAATCTTCACTTAACAACCCTCCGATCGGTGCGATCTAGTAAAAAAAAACTCGTCAAAAGCGCACATGGCACAGCTCGTGATCACATGCTTAACGTACATATGATGACAGCAAAATTTATTTCTCAAGCAAGGCAACAGAGGGGTGGCTAACACACATTTTTTTTGCTTGTCAATGTAAAAGGCCTCCACTTTCTCCCTCGAAGTTTGATTGCGATGCCTGTATTCAATGATGGTGCTACTAAAACAAGGGCGCATGCGCACTCGTTGCAATGCAGCGCTAAATATGTGTTTACCGCGGCCTCTCAGACTCGACATATGTTCCCTTAGCCTTCTGTTATACATCTGCCAGCCTGCCCTACGTACACATGACCACACGTCAAAGGATATTGTACACTACATTGTTTACACATTTAACAAACTGCTGCTTCTTGGTACACATTTAACAAACTAGTAGTGATTCGTTACGTACGCGGGCTATCTCACAGAATAAAAAAGGTAGCTGGAAATTACAAAGTTAAGGTGGTGTTTTTGGCCAAGAACAAAATCGGAGGTATGTGTGCTTTGGTTGACCAGAAATGTGAGAAACTGAAAAGTGTACAGGAAGACTACTGTGGTGTTAAATACAAGCACCAGTTTGTTAAATGTCCAACCAATGTAGTGTACAATATTTCCTTTGACGTGTGCTCATGTGTACGTAGAGCAGACTGGCAGATGTATAAACACGAGGCTAAGGGAACATATGTCGAGTCTGAAAGGTCGCCCTAACACACGTTTAGCGTTGCATTGCAATGAGTACGCATGCACGCCTTGTTTAGTAGCACCACCATTGAACACAAGCAACGCAATCAAACTTCGGGGAAGATAGTGGAGGCATTTTTGATTGACAAGCAAAAAGAAAAACGTGTTAGCCACCTTTCTGTTGCTTTGCTTGAGAAAGAAATCTTGCTGTTGTCATCTGTACGTTAAGGCATGTGATCACAAGCTGTGCCATGTGCGCTTTTGACGAGTTTTTTTAGGCCAAATCGCGCAGATCGGAGGTGTGTCAGTGAAGGTTTCGAAAAAATAAACCAGTTGTTAGATTGCGCTCGTCGTTGCGTATCTCTTCCTTGTCTCCGTGTGCTTGTGCGAATCCGTGAAGGTTGTCTGCTTGCTTTTGCAAGTATCTGCACTTAAAATATTTTGATATAGTTGAAATCTTGATGGCATCTGTTGCATGTTCTTCTTTGTCCGGAGTTTTTTGAGGAAGGAAAACCTGAACTGTGCCATTATCCGTCATGGTACCGACATTCGTGGCGTGCGAGCCTTCCCGAAGTTCAATAAAAGCATTAAACCTGAGCATTCCAGCATTGTTGCAATGGTAGTCCTACATTTAAAAATTAGCCCCTCAGTTTGTATGTTAGGCTGTATGACGAGCACGTAGCAAACGTATATTTTCTGCTAGTGTTGCCTAAGTGGGTCTTAATCAGCTACCGTAGTTCACTGATAGGCATTTCTCAATGCACGAAAATGGATCTGTGTCCCGTCATTTTCTTTGCCTAAAAAGGCAGAGCACAAGTCCCCCCTGGAACCCGTGCAGCGGGTTGTGAATCCTCCAAGCGTCGTAAGCTCCGCGCCACAGCGGCAGTGTAGCGCCACTACGAAGCCCGCCTGTACCCATTTGAAACCGCTGGGTGGGCGGCCGGCACTGGGGATCGAACCCGGTACCTCCCGTATTGGAAGCTCACGCCCAAGCGTTTCGCCACCAATGCGGTGGCAGAGCACAAGTCTGCAACAACCATAGTGAACTTAAAATCATGAAATTAGGGAAATCCTGTAATGAATTGTTCTTGCAGTCCTCTTCCAGGCACTACAGTGCTGCCCAAAGCCTTTCGGAAGAGGAAGCGAAACAGGCCGCCCAGAACACCAGGCTTTTCGCTGTCCCAGAAGACAACCAAGTTGAGGCGAGGGCAGAAAAAATAACAGAGAAGTCATTTTCATTTCCAAACTACTCTGTAAGGCTTATGTTTTCGCCCGTGGCCATGTAAACATGCATGTTTTCATTCAAAATGCACTTAAGGAAAGGCAATTACACCTGGACCCGTCGTGCAAAAACACCCAGCCCCGTTCTTGCCAAAACACGCCAGTCCGAGTCTCAACAAAACACGCCAGCCCGGTTCTTGCCAAAACACACCAGTCCGGTTCACACCAAAAACCGGTCGTATACACCAGACCCGGGACACCCGCCAGAAACCGTGTCTGAATTCCCGCTCTGGTGGGAACGGGAAAAAACAACACCAGACACGGCCTGGTGGATTTTTCGACTGGGATAGCCATTTACAAGAAGCGGCAAACGAGCGCCCCAAGACCGTTGTCATGTAAATCATGCCGTACCTTACATGCACGTCATGATTTGCATGTTAAAACCCTCTCATTTATGTTCGTCATGCCTTCTTGTCACCCATTTTGGTATACATCATCTTAATAAACGGTCGCGATAGCACGAAGACCCCAGCATATCAATCGCGCCGTTCATTGACATCAATATCATGATTTCAGGTTACGACCTGTCATTATGTTCGCCATAAACGCTTGTCACACCGTACCCACTTTTGGTATATATCTATTAACCAAACGGCCATGAGAACACAAAGGCGTAGGCGGCTAGGTAGACAGATAGATTAGATACGCTCAATGTCGCAGAATTCAATAAGCAGTGTTTCACTTTTAAAAAGATGGGTGACACGTATTCGAGGCACAAGCGCGGCACGCGCAGTTCCGTTTTGGATTGCCTGCATCGGTGTGACCTCGCGAATCCCAACAGGGGGTGACTACCCCTGAGCAGCCTACCACTCTCAGACAACCTTCCGCCTGATGCTACCCTCGTGTAAATGGAAAGTCGCAGCCCTCACGTTCGTCTGCCCACGTTCTGGTGCATTGTGGAAACGCTCCATAGTTCGGTTCATCCAGGTCGAAGCTATCCTCGATCTGCACCACGTGACTTGGGAGATATCTCGGTTCACCATTTGCTTTGCAACCTGTCCTCCTAAGGTGGCTCAAGAGGGTCGCGGACGTCCAAGCTCTACCTGTGAACGACCGCCGCGTACTAGCGACTGAAGCAGAGCATTCTAGACCGCATCAAGGCGTCCTGAAAGCGTGCGCCTACAGCAGCTGCTTACCTCTGAAGAGCATGACGATCGAGCCCTCACAGCTGCTCAGAGGCATGCGGCAGCTCCTCGGCGCAAGCGACGTCGACTTGAACCGTGCGCTTTTGAGAGAGCTCTTCCTGCAGTGCTTGCCGCAGCCTACCCGGTCTTGTCTTGGCTTGCTACAGCAGAGTTGACTCGTCCGATGCCCTGCTCGCTGATCGAGTCCACCACGCGACTTCTCCTTCATTCACCGCATTCTCACAGCAGAGCCTCCGCCGTGTCTCAGTTTGAGTGCCGGATTGACCACTCGCCGCTTCCGTCGACGCCTTTCGACATCCTATAGCGACCAGCGTGGTGTTTCCTCGTGCGAAAGCAGTCGTTCGTCGTCCTCGAGTGGTGCTTGCTCGCGCAGTACTCGAAGCTCACCTCTGGCATCATTGCACTTTGTAGCATCGCGCCGAGCGAGTGCATGTCTCAATGCAGATGGACGGGAAACGCTCGCGAGATCACTGACGGCGGCACGTGACCTCACGCTGCAAACGCGGCTGCCTCTTCTTGGTCATACACCACATCCCCGCATACGGCTTTCCTCGTAGACACTGATGCCGAGACAATGTGCTGCCTCCTCTAAGACACCTGGACCTACGCTCCGTGCGGCGAAATTAATCCCATCGCTATGACCAGCATCTCACTCTCGACCTGGGTTTGCGGCGCACGTTACGATGGTTCTTCATAGTAGCCTACGTAAGGCGGCCCATCCTCGCTCCGACTTCCTGACATATTCGACCTGGACTTCAGTATGCGTCGTCCATCGCCTCATTAACAGCAAAAACGCACCTCTCCATTACTGGCGTTTTTTCAGCTGTCCTCCCACTGCATATCTACGCTGATCACACCATGCCCGTACGCCAGGATCCTCGAAGACTTTATGATTTCACGAGGCCTTGCAATGTAAAGCAGCCCCCCAAGCACAGTGTAACTAATGTAACAAATGTAACCAATGCAACAAATGTTTTAAATGCAAAGCATTTCTAAACGAACTTCAATGACTTTGAGCATGTCTATCTATCTATCTATCTATCTATCTATCATCTATCTATATCTATATCTTCTATCTATCTATCTATCTATCTATCTATATATCTATCTATCTATCTATCTATCTATTAGGGGCGTAGCCAAGGGGGGGGGGTTCGGGGGATTCAAACCACCCCCCCCCAAATTTTCAGTTTTGCTTGCGTATATATACACGCACACATACAAATGCACGCACGAACATACAAAAAGGTACGGTGAACAACCCCCGAAAAATTTCTAGCTACGCCCCTGCTATCTATCTAGCCACCTACGACTTTGTGGTCTCGTGGCCGTTCGGTTAACTGCACATATACAAAAATTGGTATATGATGAACATGTCCTGGTCTCGGGGCACTCGTGGCCGTTTTTAAACGCATATGTACCAAGATTGATATGGCGAGACATTTCTGTATGACGACATAGGTGACAGGTCATAACATGACAATCATGACATGAATGTCATGAACAGCATGATTTACATGCCACGGTCTTTGTGCTCTTGTGGCCGTTTGGTTAACTTGATATATACCAAAAAATTGGTATGGCGTGACAAGAGGTATGACGAACATACGTGACCGTTCACAGCGTGCAAATCGAGATATGGATGTCATGTACGGCATGAACATGCCACGTCCTTGGTGCGCTCGCGGAGGGTTCGCTACCTAGATATACACCAAGATTCAGGGGCGTAGTCAAGGGGGGGGGGCGTTGGGGGTTCAAACTAGAGGTGTGCACGGGCTCCGGGTAGCCCGAAAGCCCGAGCCCGACCCGGCCCGCGGGCAGGGCTCGGGTGGGCCGACGTATTTTCACCTCGGGTCCGGGCCGGGCTCGGGCTACTTGGAGTTTTACTTGGGCTACTTGCAAAGCCCGACTCAAGCCCGAAATATAGAGAATGAGCGGGAATTGTTTTCCAGCACGCATACAGCACCTTTTTCGCGACCGCCCTTTACCGCTTTTCCTTTCCATTCGCTTCTTTAAAGGGGCCCTGCAACACTTTTTGAGCTGGGTCAAAAAGCGCTGCCAATCGGTAGTCGAGGCTCCCGAGAAACACGCGAGCCAAATGTAATAGCGAAGCGAATTTACAATAAATTCTCAAAGTCAGCTGAAAATCGCTTCCTCTTCTCACGACAAATGATGTATTAGTCCGCAATATATGACGCGATTGTCGGCAGTTCCACCATTGGCTGATGTTATAATTACGATAACCCCCTCATTATTACCTTAGTTGTTAATTTTGAGTTCAATAAGTAGATAATATGTATGTTTATATTGTGTTATGCCGTTAAAACACCGTACAAACATAATATTACACTTCCGGTCTCACCGACAGCTCGTCTGCTCGCAGTTGCGTGGTTGCGTTTCGGCACCATGCTGCAGTGCCGAAAGCGTGAATATTTCGTGCTTTTGACCATCGCTGGTTGCCTTTGAGAGTGGCAGCCGTTCGAGTGTTGCCTCGTCAGCTGGAAACTGCATCGTCGGCACGTTCTCACGACCGACCGAGGCAGCGGTGCAGCATTTCTGCGATAACAATGCTGGCGCCGGCTAGCTTAGGATACCTGTGTTCGCTGTATGGCGAGAGTCCCATTCGCTTTCTGTTCAGTATGTCATCGAGCCGTACCTCGGCGTATCCTCCCCGTAGTCTCAGGTTCCCGAGAAACCGCGACACAGCAACCAAGCAGGACTCGCATTTTCAAGGTAGCTGCAGACAGCCGGGGGATGGGTCCGCGCCGGCCCGATGCCCCACGATCCTTTCTTCTAGGCTTTAGTTCTTGTTGTCAGCCCGCACTCGCTGTGCGCCCGAATTCGAAGAGCAAACAGCATCGAAGTACCGCCACTGGGAGAGGGTGCACGCAGCTTTGCCGTGTTGAATACGATTCAAGCGCGAGCAGTGCGACGCGACGAGCGGTGTATCGGAGTGTGGTCGAAACCCATCTCAGCTGTCATTCGTTCCAAACGCGCACGCAGGTTTGCGCCCATGGTTGGCAGAGCAATGAAAACACTACGGCAGTTCGAGGTGCACACCCAACATTACCAAACCGACTCGCAGTTTCAAGCACGCGCGATACCGGTGCGATGGCCGTCGCTCGACGACGAGCGCGCAAGCCGACCGAAAGTGGCGCCACAGACCACGTGGTTGCGCCGAGACGCCAGAGAGAAAAAAATGAAGAAAAAAAAATGCCGCCGTACCTCCTCGCACCTCCGCCCTCCCTCCCTTCACGCCCCGCGCGGCTTTCCGCGCGCTCGCGGCGTAGAGTTGAGGGAGAAAGCTGCGGAACGTGATCTCTATAATTTGGTACACCACTTAGACCTGACGGATTGGAAAAATTTTTGCGGCATATGACTCGTGAAGAGTCATACGTCAATAATGAGACTATTCCAATATAACTAAGAAAGGTGTTGCAGGGCCCCTTTAAACAAAAGGGGAGCAGGTAAAGCACTGCCTCTGTTGCACTCCGACAAACAGAGAAGTGGCGCCACCTGAGCTAGAGGCGGCGCCACGCGACTGTTCGCGTTAGATTTAAGGCCAAATCCCATATGAGTGAAAATGTACGCGACAGCGACGAGCGACCCGACGTAGATCGCCTTCGTGCAAGCTGACGCTTGCATGGGCATACCCCATACACGTGACGGCTTTGGCGAGCGAACTCCATTGTTGCTGGCATGAGGCCGTCTACTTGCTTGCTGTTTTTGCACGACAATTTGTAATCTGTGTAATAGAGACTGTTCGTCGTGTGTCGTTTGATCACATTTGCTATGCTCAATAAAACGCCAAATTACCGGAAAACGATGTTTTGCTTTCGCAGCGAACCTTCAAAAAGCCGGGCCGGGCCCGGGATTGTGTTTTCGTACGTCGGACCGGGCCGGGCGGGCTCGCAGCCCTTTGCCGTCGGGCTCGGGCGGGCCTTCGACAAAGTCAGCGGGCCCGGGCCGGGCTCGGGCTCGGAAATACGGCCCGTGCACAGCTCTAGTTCAAACCCCCCGAAATTTTTCAATTTTGCTTGCGTATATATACACGCACACATACAAACGCACGCACACGAACATACATAAGGTATGGTTGAACTCACCCCCCCCCCGAAACATTTTCTGGCTACCCCTCTGCCAAGATTGCTATCGCGCGACGTGAGTGTATGAAAAAATGTTGTAGTGGCTTAGCTCGGCTATGCCAGGATAACGTAGCGTTAGCAAAGGTTCCGCTAATTATTCTTAGCTTTCCTGATTGCCTATGATTAGCTTGATCATCATGCTTACTGCTGCTCCAATGACACACACGGTATACGTATTATGCGGCACATGTATCTTTGTTTTGCCAGGCAACTACTTCGGGATCCGATGAGTTAAGCTTCTCCGCTCTTCTGCGCCGTTGAGCAGCATTTGCGCTCTCCTTCTCCATGGCTAAACCACACTGGCAAACGCCAGTCAGAGGCGCTATCAAGCGGCTCCAGCGCAGACGGCGACTGCACAGCGAAGGAGAACAGCTGCGCGCACGCCGGCGCCAATACGTCTACCAAGGCTACGATGTCACTCCCCTGGAAAGCGCACACCGGCGGCGGTGAGTCGCGTGCAGTGGTGGCGGAGTTCGCGGGAGGTGCCGGCTCCCGTGCGTGACATCACTGATCCTAGCGCATGCGCTGCACTGCTCTTGCGGATCCACGCGAAACTGGCTCGGCTAAGCCAGTGTAGCTAACGCTACAAAACATAAGTGACAGGTGGGAACATTACAATAATGATGTGCGTGCCATGCATGGCATGATTTGCATGCCACGCTCATGGTGCGCATGCGACGGGTTCGCGAGCTTGATGTACACCAAAATTGTTAATTCGTGACGCGACTGTATGACGAACATAAATGACAGGTGGTAACATGAAAATGATGGCATGCATGTCATGTACGGCATTACTTGCACGCCACGCTCATGGTGCTCGCGGCCAGCTCACCATCTCCTATACACCAAGGTTTCTGTTGCTCGACGTGACTGTGACGAACCTAAATGACAGGTCCTAACATGCAAATCATGGCATGCATGTCATGTACGGCATCACATGAGTGGGTGACGAACATAATGTAAGGTCATGCACTGTATATACCACAATACACGTTTTATAAGCATCTTACATAGTAGATTGTACTAGATACATGCATTCATGAAAAGCATGCAATATACAGGGTGTCCCAGCTATCACGCAGCACGATTTCAAAAAAAGGAACGGTGTTACGCGAAGCAAACCTACTGCATATTGTTCCTAGCACACTGGAGTAGCCACTGCTATTTTTTTGTTTTATTAGGTTTGAATAATTAGTCATAATTATATTGCAAGTCGACAAGTACTCACCTAATTGTCAAAATGTCAATGAGGCGTATGTAGACATGTTCAAATGGCATCTAACTGCGCTACTTTCAACAACGTGCTAATTGCGTGCTCGTTTTTTCCGCTTGATCAAGTAAGCCCGCGAAATATGAAAACTGACACGTGACTAGACTGTTGTGCGCGTCGGGAACCAGCGCTCTCAAACAGGCTCCTATGAGGTAGACAGTATCAAAGAAAAAATGCAGAAAGAAAAAAATGCGTCGCCCTATCTGCCACTCCCCGACCTAAGAAACGCACCGCTTGGTTTTACAAAGTCAGGCCGTAATGAGTACACCTGCCCCGTTATAGTGAGAACAGTCGGCCGTGAGATATGGATAATGATTGTGGCGTACTATGGAACGGAATGAATCTCAGCGACATTGCACGCATATCGTTGGCGCCCGACCTGTACCAAGCGGTTGTTTGTAGTAAGCTTACTCGAGGGCGCTTTGGTCCTTTGCAGGTGGGAGCGTAGCCACGTGTTAGTTTTCATATTTCGCGGTCTTTCTTTATCAGCCGGAAAAAATGAGCACTTATTAGTACATTGCTAAATACTGCGCAGATAGATGTCCTTTCAACAAGCCTACATACGCCTCATTGACATTTTGACAATTAGGTGAGTACTTGTCCAGTTACAAATATAGTTATGACTAATTAATTAAACCTCAATAACGAAAAATAGCAGTGGTACCAGTGTACTAGGAACAATAGCAGAAGGTTCGCTTCGCGTAACCCCGTTTTCTTTTCTTTAAATCGTGCTAAGTCAATTTGTTAAATCAATTTCGAGAGTATTTTAAGCCACTTGTTTAACGTACTAGTTACCGGGGCGGCCCATTAGATTTCTTTATATTAAGCTTAGTTTTGCCACAGCTCATATTTACTGGGGTATAAGGCACGTGCCAGCAAGCCACTGCTCCCATTTGACTCTTGTCATTCAAAGCTAGTGAAAAGGTCCATTGCCACAACATGCTTCATTAGCGCTCTCAAGAAGTCATGTTCGCAGGTAATTTCAGATACCTTTAGTAAACAGCTCGAACGTCTCAAGGCGGCAGGGTATCCGCTACATCTGTTAATTTCTGTCGCAGCGTTCCTTCTAAAAAGCTAAATGGCACCCAGGACAGGCAATTAGCATCAGATTGCAACAGAGATCCAAAGTTCACTGTTATACCATATATGCATGGGATTGCGCATAATCTGAAAAAGATAGGGCAACATGCCGATGTGAGAGTGCTATTCTGTGCGCCAAGAAAGCTATCGTCTATGTGCGCAAAAGTGAACAACACAGCAAGTAAGCAGCGGTACTGCGCAATAAACCATAAACTCAGCTTCGTAGAATGCGCGGCACATGTGGTGTATTCGATCCCGCTGTCCTGCGGTAAAAGATACGTAGGTCAAACAGGAAGATGCTAGAATGTAAGGTTGAAAGAGCACGAGCATAGCGTACAAAAAAACTATCAGCGGCCACCTCGGTATCTATTGTAGGGATTGTGGCTGCGTACCGAAGTCTCGCGACACAACTGTCATTGCCAGACATAAGAAAGAAGAACTAGATAAATATTTGCATTATAGAAGCAGCGCTAAAAGACGTAGACGAAGAATAAACAAGCACAGGAATGCATACGTACCAACTAGCCCAACTTTCTATCCTCCTGCAGAAATATTTGAAGCAGCCGAAATAGTACGCCTTAAAGAAAAATGTGTTAGTATGCCATCTGTAACCCTATCTGAAAAAGAAATTGACTTTTTTATTATTGAGATGGATCACGCTTGTTTGTGACACCGAGTGATGATGCGGTGATGTCGATGTCAGGGGCATGTTAGCACATTAATGTCAGTCACGTGTGTGTACATGACATGGTATAAATGTGCGTACTTCACAGAAATAAAGATCAGTTGTAATCAGCGCCTGTCGTCGTCTGTCTCCCTTTTGTGTTCGTCCAAAGATTCGCGCTGCTTTCCCTCCTTGCAATGAACCAACTTGCCCAAGCCTTAAAGGAGTACTGACATGAATTTTAAAAATTTTCGGGTTGTTGCTCTAAATGAAAGCACGGTTGTCGAGAGCCCTAAAAAGACTGTCGTGGTGCCTGGGGATACATTGCATATATTTTTAATACCGCTTCTTTCAACCAGCAGTTTCGGTTTCGAGAGGGCGGCTTCATAGTGACGTGTCAAGTCTGTCCGTGACGTCACGGGCAGACTGCAACCCACGAAATATGCACCTGCTGTCCTTTGTTGTCAGTCGAACGTGGTTAACGATGAGTGAACTGTCGTCCAGTGCCTCCGACAGCGATTTCTGTGATTTAGGCTGCATGCAGAACCCAGACTTCGCAAACCAAGTGAGCTGACTTGAAACGTCATAGGGCTCTCCATGCGGTGAAGCTGCCTTGCAGATGCTGGGAGATGAAAACGTTAAAATCAGACTTAAATATTTATACGTGTTTCCAGGATGCGGTGGGAGAGCGTTAACACTACATGCCAAGGAAACCAAAAACGTTCGTTGTGCTGCACTTCAAAATCGTGTACTCCTTTAATCCTAGCAATCGAAAAAAGGTTGAGCGGGAACGTACATCTGCTGAAGGCATCCAGCTGGAACGGCAGACGGATTTTGTGGCGCTGGCAGGGCTCACAAGCGGCGACATAGCGTCAAAAAGAACGGGCAAATTCAGGCCAAAAAAAACGACGACGTACACGGTCGTATGTGCGGGAAACGCCCAAGTCGCCCGCCAAGGGGCGTCATGAAGTTGGTGAAGGGCATTCGAACGCAGGTGTGCTGGTATGACGAGAAGTAAGTCGGAGCCGAGTGGATCGAGGTTGCGGTGGTATAGGATCCCGTCTTTGACGAGATACATTCGTAAAGGCGCGTCGCGAGGCGTTGACTCAAGTTGGTCAATAATGGCTCGTAAAGAAGAATCCTGGCGTTGCTCTTCGCCAATTTTGAGTAGCTGCGACACAGAAAAAACGTCTTCGATGTTGTCAGTATCGGTTACTTCCTCCACAAAGCAGCGCGATAAACAATCCGCACTGATGCAATCGCCCTTTTATACGTTACAGAGAACGTGTATTCTTGCAGGCGTAGAGCCCAGCGAGCGAGTCGTCCTGTGGGATCCTTGAGTAAGGCTAGCCAGCAGAGCGCGTGGTGGTCGGTGACGACACGGAATGGGCGCCCGTATAAGTATGAACGAAACTTGGCGACTACCCCCACAAGAGCGAGGCACTCGCGCTCCGTGTTTGAAGAGTTACGCTCGGCGGCAGATAGCAGTCGGCTTGCATAGGCTATAACACGGTCGTGTCCACGTTGGTGTTGCAAGAACAATGCTCCTATGCCATGCCCACTAGCGTCAGTGCGGACCTCGGTTGAAGCTGATGGGTCGAAGTGGGCCAAGACTGGAGGTGTAAGCAGGGTCGTCAATTGAGGAAACGATGAGGCTTGATCAGGGCCCAGTAAAACGGGCGTCTTCTTCCAGAGGTCTGTGAGGGGGCATGCAATTGTCGCAAAGTCCTTAACAAATCGCCGGAAGTAGGAGCACAGCCCCACAAAGCTGCGAACATCCTTTGGGGACTTCGGAACATGAACGTTTATGACGGCGCGAATTTTCTCTGGATCTGGGCGCACGCCTGTGGCATCGACGAGGTGGCCAAGCACGATGATTTGACGACGAGCAAAGTGGCATTTGGAGGAGTTCAATTGAAGGCCGGCTCTACAGAAAAGACTTGCCTCTAAACGACCGAGATGTGAGTCGAATGTGGGCGAAAAAACAATAACGTCGTCGAGATAACACAAGCAGGTGGACCACTTGAACCCTTGCAGCAATGAGTCCATCATTCTTTCAAAGGTGGAAGGCGCATTACAGAGACCGAAGGGCATCACCTTGAACTGATAAACTGAACTGGTTACATTATAGCCTCGGTCAATTGCTTCCGTGAGAGTTTTCGAGACAAGAAAATGTGAGATTGCTGGAACTGTTTTGTTTTCTTTCTGGCTATGCACAACATGGTACTTGGGGAAGGACCACTCTGGTTTTGAGAGTGTGAAGGATTCTTCGGTGCGCCACCTTTTCAGGCGGGAAAAAAGTTGGCCATACGGAAAATTTAATGTTCGGCGGCGATGGTGGCCACCCACCACCGAGCCCAACATGGGGACGCTACAAGGTACAACACTTCAAGTTGCCAGCCATGCATCGCCGCTATAACCAAATATAACTACCCAAGGTTCAGTAACTACGCAAGGTTAACCCTTGCCGCCAGAAAAAATTGGAAGTTAACGGAAGAAAAAAGTAGACAGGAAGATATAAAGTGAGAGAGATACACGAAGATGTGGGGAGAGAGAGATAGGAAAAAGCGACTGCCGATTCCCCCCGGGTGGGTGAGCCAGGGTTGCCGTCTGCGTGAAGCCAGGGCCAAAGGGGTGGTTACCTCTGCCGGGGGCCTGGAAGGTCCTAACACCCGGCGTCGGCTCAACCCCCCGATCCCCTTTTCCCCTGACACGGCTAAGCCACGCACGGCAAGGCGTGGGAGGGGGTGGAAACCCCTCCGTTAGTTTGGCTCTGTGGTGACGCCGATCACCAAACACCTGCTTGCGCGGACGACCCTGCGGGGTATGAGGCCATGTTTAGTAGCGCTAAAGTGATCGCAAGAATTTGAGATCACACCACTGGAGAAGTTGTTGAGGCGCTAACAAAGCAAGGGCTGTGTATGTGATCTGTTCGTTGTGTCAAAAAGTGTTGTTGTCGCGGTGGCAGTGTTGCCGTAAAGTGATATGTGATGCGAAGGTGATATTTACACCCTTTCCCTCTTTCTTGTACATTGGGATTTATGCTGTTACCATGTGCAATAAAGCTCAGTTGTTAGTAGCGCTGTGTACTCCTTTTCCTTGCTGTATAACAACATACACCGCTGTAGATCAATTGGTAGAGCATCGCAGGCGTTATCCAAAGGTTGCAGGTTCGGTCCCTGCCGACGGCGAGTTGTCTTTTCGTACACATCAATTTCTTGATATTTACATCTTAAGTATTAAAATACACTTAAAAGACTACAAATAACGCCCCATGTACCTTCTTTGACTTCAATGTCTGTTGGAGTTCATTAAGGTTTAGACTAATCTTTGTAACTGCTGCAACTGCTCTTTGTAACCTCTTTTAGTGAATTCGTCATTGCCGTGTTTTGTTTGTGTTCATTCTTTTTAATGCCCATATCTCTTATAATGTCCTATTGGCACCTTCAAGCTATAAATGAATAAATAAACAAATAGACCACCTGGGGTTCTTTTACGTGCATATAATTTTGTGTACACGGTACATTTTACCACCATAGAAATGCGGCCAGCGTGGCCAGAGCTTAGCAGCTGGCCTCGTGAGCAATCACGGCGGATATGAGTGAGGAACACCAACGGAGTCTGAAATACTGAAGGGGTTTAAAAAGGCGGCAGCCGCAGTCGTGTGATGACGTTCGGAAATTTGCGCCATGTGGGTTTCAGAGCCAAAGGAGCCCTGAGGAAGCACCACCTGGCCTCGATAGCGTCAAGGCAACAAGGACGCATTACTTTGTCTTGTATCTTGGAACTGAGCGAATTGGTAATCCATACTAACGACAAAGCACGCAGAAAACACCAGGAACGATTGAAGAACACCACACGGGGAGATAAGTCTCTTTCAGTGTTGTAGGGAACGGTGTTCCAAGGAACGACGCTCCAGGAACTAGTTCCTTTTTGGAGGAACGGAGGAACGCCACCGTTCCATTGAGGATCGGTGGAACTGTAACGGTAACTCGTTACGCTTGCGTGAGAACGGCAGAGGGAACGGCGTTCCTTCTGTAATCGTTCCTCGGCATTGAACAGGCTCACGCACGCAGCACATCGTGCAGAACAGAACGGATGGGCGACCGCGTGAGGTGGAAGAATATACCGCTCGCCTTCACTAGACTATGCTGCATCTTGGTTTTCACTTTAAGGCGCCTGCCGGGGGCGCAGGGAAGCGCGCGATGCCGAGGAGGAAAAGCAGATTTTTTTTCTTTTTTGTGTGAGCCAGTGTGACAGCAATGAAGGGCCATTCTGGAGTGTAGACACACCTTGCAGAACATTTACTTGACATTCGAGACTCATTTAAAGGGGTACTGACACCTTTTTTCGAAGGCGAGTTTACTCTGCCATATATCTCCTGTATGCAGAGACGGCTCTGAGCAAGTGTGAAGCTCAACAAATGCTGATGAGATATTTTAATTTGATATTAAAGGGGCCCTGCAACACTTTTCGAGCATGCTCAAAAAGCGCTGCCGATCGGTAGTCGAGGCTCTCGAGAACACGCGAGCCAAATATTATAGCGATGCGCACGGCCTGGAATTTACAATAAATTCTCAAAGTCAGCTGAAAATCGCTCCCTCTTCTCTCCAAATGATGTATTAGTCCGCAAAATATGACGCGATTGTCGGCAGTTCCACCATTGGCTGATGTTATAATCACGATAACACCCTCATTATTACTTTCGTTGTTAATTTTGAGTTCAATAAGTAGATAATATGTACGTTTTATTAGGTTATCGCGTTAAAAACACCGAACAAACATTAATATTAGCACTTCCGGTCTCACCGACAGCTCGTCTGCTCGTAGTTGCGTGGTTCCGTTTTCTTCGCCATGCGCAGTGCCGAAAACGTGAATATTTCTGTGCTTTTGACCATCGCCGGTTGCCGTTGAGAGTGGCAGCCGTTCGAGTGTTGCCTCGTCAGCTGAGAACTGCATCGTCGGCACGTTCTCACGACCGACCGAGGCACGGGCGCAGCGTGTCTCCGATAACAATGCTGGCCTCCGGTAATGGCGGCGCTTCGGGGTCGTCTGCCAGTGCCGTCTTACGAGGCGGTGTATCGGAGTATGGGCCGAAACCGATCTCAGCTGTCATTCGTTCCAAACGAGCGCGCACGTTTGCTTCCATGGTTGGCAGAGTGATGAAAACACTACGGCGTTCGAGGTGCACACCCAACATTACCAAACCGACGCGCAGTTTTCAAGCACGCGCGATACACAGCGCGATCGACTCCGCTCGACGAGAACGACGCAAGCCGACCGGAAGTGGCGGCACAGACCACGTGGTTGCGCCGAGACGCCAGAGAGAAAAAAATGAAAAAAATGCCGCCGGCGCTGACGTCGCCTCCTCGCACCTCCGCCCTCCCTCCCTCCCCTCACGCCACGCGCAGCTTTCCGCGCGCTCGCTGCGTTGAGTTGAGAGAAAGCTGCGGAACGTGATCTCTATAATTTGGTAACACCAGGCCCCGGAAAGTCGCAAGTTCCAGCGATCGCCACAGAGGGCGAAAAAATCGACCGCGGCGAGTTCTAGCTTCAAACACAGGGAGTGGATCTACTAACCTCTGCGTTAGGATAACATGGCGACGTTGTGGTGGCCGCCATTCGCGCTATTTGACTTTTTATGTAGGGGCGCCCTCGTCGGGCCCAAACTTCAAATTAAAATATTCTTGAAATAAGGAAGTTTAGTTGTTTGCTTACTGTTACACTTCAATAAACAAATTGCTGTTTATACGAAGTGGCCTTGCCTTGCCAGTTACCACGTCATCAATCTTTTGTAATAGTTTTTGCTCCAACAGACTCGTAGTTGTCAGCAGCCTATCGGCATCATTATCTTCATTTCAAAATATACGGCGGCAGAGGCAACGTAACGGCAGGTAACGGCTCACGGTGCATTCGGATGGGTCTCGCGCTCTTTCGTTTCGCTGTAAATGTTTCCAGTCACTGCCGGCCGAGACACTCGCTTTCGTTCTATTTGTTTTGACTCGTTGAAATGCTTTCGCGAAACGCATTCAGCAGACTTCGGGAGAACGAAGGGACCGTTGAAGCGTTCACCGGATGAACACTCGTTTCAAGCTCGAGAATATACGAACCGGTGAGTATAAAAACCCACTGCTTCAGCTTTTTACCAATGACCGTGTGGGTGTCACACGGAGGCGACGCACTGCAATATTAAAATTTTCAACGTGTCAAACTCTGTCGATGAGAAAACGTGCGATCCTTGAGGCGTGGCTTCAAGTGGGAGCAAGTTGCTGAGTTTATCGTTCGGTTCACATTGACCAGGCCGCTGCAATAAAGAAAGGCAACTGCGTCACCAACGTCTCGCACGTATCTTCGTAACTAGCCCGCATATCAGTGCAAAAAAGATACGAGTTATATTTTGCCGCAGTCGCGTTTGAGAAGCCAGGTTTAGAGGCCTCATTTCTCCTATTGTCAGTTTAGGTTATTTTTACTGCACATTTAGTGCAACGAAAGCTTCACATAATTGTGAGTGCACATTCACTTTATTGTGATGAAGAAACCGGCACTATAATCAGAAATATTTTTTTTTCTGCCATAGTCTCCTGGTCTGACAAGGAAACAGCTGTGTGCAATGAGCAAGGCACCTGTTACATGACACGCCTGTAAAGAAGCTAGCCCGAGTGAAACAACTTGCATTATAAGGTACGTTTACATATATGTATAACAAACCGCTGTTTTTGTTCACTGTGTTTATACGTTTATTTTTCCAAAGGTTTATTTTTCCAATACTTTATTATTCACTGATAATGCTTATCAATATCTGGTGATGTCATTGTTTTTCCAGGATTGCCGGGCAACAACAGGATGACTACCCCCGAATGTCCACCCTGCAAGTGCGGCGAACAAGTGAACGTCTGCTACAACAGGTCATCTTGAACCTCACGCTTGCAATGCTGTATTTGTGAATGATTTACCAGGCATCTCATGGGGTGTGCCTACAATCGTCCACAAGTATTAGCTGTCTACTGTGTCATGCAGTCTACACCGCAATAGCGTTGAAATTGAGCACTAGCTCCGTGCATTAGTTACGTTACCTGGCACTGCTGAGCTCAACGACGCAGGTTTTATACCCAGCCACGGTGGTCACATTTCATTGGGGGCGAAATGCAAAGACGCTCGTGTGCTTAGATCTGCGTCTGAAGTTCAGGGAAAGACGGAAGCTTGAAGAGACGAAGAATTTGTTAACAAGAGGTGTCGCTGGAGCAAATGTTTCGACAAGCAGTCTTGTCTTCTGCAAGGCTACAACTGCGTTTGTTTAACTCCAGTCAGTTAGAATCAATCTAGAGTTGCCCACTACTGTATGACTCATAATAATATCATGGTGTGTAAATTATAAATTTAAGGGTAAATATATAGAAGTCTGTCTGGGGGCAAGATTATAAGAATAAAAACACTCTCCAGCCACATTTAATCATTAGTCTTCTTAATTTAAAAAAACTAAGAGACCAAACGGGTCTCGAAACGTAGGGTCAGTTTTTTTTAATTATAAATCGCATTACAAAACGAACATCACGGCAGTGAGGGGAATTAATAGTCTTCCAACATCTAATAATATGTAGGGTTTAACGTCCCAAAATCACTATACGCCGTAGTGGAGGGCTCCGCAAATTTCGACCACCTGGGGTTCTTTGACGTGCACCTAAACCTAAGTACACAGTAAGACAGATAACTGGGCAAGTTGGTATGGATCCATAAATTTAAAATTTTTTAGCGCGCACAAAAGACAAGGACAAGCAAGAGACACACGAGCGCTAACTCTCAACTGTTTATTTTTTCAAAGGAACGATACATATAAATACCCAAAAAACCAGCATAGAGCATGTGCGGCGCAAGTCATGTGACAACTGTCAGAAGGGCTAAACAGAATTTAAAAAACAAACTCTTTATCTGTTAGAGCCACCGAAGGGTGACTGATGCATTTCTCTGCACACCTATTGATATAAAATGCGTGTTAGTTTGTCTTTATCTGCAAACAAGATATCTGTATCATGAAAAACGGGTTCACAATGGCATGATTTACAATGATCAGACAAGTGTGAAAATGTTTCTTTCCCTAGTGAGTTAGCATGCTCTTTTAGCCGTGTGTTGATACAGCGGCCAGTCTGTCCTATGTACATACTTCCACAGGTTAAAGGTATGCGATATACCACCCTTTTCGGCATTTTGTTAACTTCGATTCCTCCTTTAAGCCACAGCGGCATTTATTTCCCCCCACTCTGAACTTTTTGCAACGGCCTGGCACAAATGTTGCGCCTTAATGTCCTTGTCTTTTGTGCACGATAAAAAAAGTTTAAATCTAAGTACACAGGCCTCAAACATTTCGCCTCCATTGAAAATACAGCTGCCGCGCAACGTAAATGCAACATTTAGTTGTGCCTTATGATACAGTTTACACACTATGCTGAAACTGTTTTGCCTTAATTAACTGTGTTTAGATCATAGAAGTTTACAAAAAGATACGACAAAGCTTTACAAGGCTGTGCTCAATTACATTAGCCTTTGCACATATGTTCAATAGGCTCCTTCAAATTATTTACAGCTAATAAACAAATTATAAGTGTGACGAGCACTTCTTCCAGCACAGCTTCACCAAGCACGTTTACGTTGTCGTGATGAGTGAGATTGTGTTCAGTGAGTATGGTAGTTTTGTTTTTTACATAGCAGAGAAACGTGCCAAATTTGTTTGAACACACCTACTTCTGCTGTTTGATTAAATTAACATGTCACAGTTGTAGCACCTACCACTATGAAGTGAAAGTCTGTAAACTACTGTCACGAAAAAAAACCTAGGAAATCGAAGAGGTAATTTAAAACATACATGAACTTGGACTTATCCACAGCCACACTACAAGATTTTACGTATTGTCACTGGGTCGTCACGTCGACAAAAGCAGCAGTCGGTGTGTCCAAGATGAAACTTTTTGTTCGGCCGAACTTGTGGCCGGGAAACGAAAAGTCAAACTACAACAATACACACTGCACATGATAGCGGCGAACAGGCGTTGGCCGTCGATAAACTGATCTGTGGCAAGGCGCGTCGGCATTTATACCTGAGGCATCGAACATTCCAGCATTATCACTGGTCGCTGCGTTAGTTCGACAATAAACTGAGCTGTTTGCAATTGCACGTTCCAGCCTAACAGAAGATCCTAAAATAATCTGGAATGTTCCCAGACATTCTGGCACGGTTTGTGCAATGCAGTAACTACACGTGCAATTGGCCAATAACATAAAACATAGAAAGAAAGGAGCGCATGTGACAGTATTCAAGCCGGAGCTTCTAAAAGTAGCAGGGAGAATACATACTTGTGCTCCCAAGCCCAAATATATTGAAAAAGTAAATAACACAATAAAAGTATGCAATTATATATGACCTTTATTTATCCAGCATTGGCACAGGTTCACATCGTGCCCCACAGTTTGATTTCGTGAGTGTTTGCTTGCAACAGAGTGCTCAAGCTCTATCGACATGTCTATGTGATACAGAGATTGTGCTTGCGGCTGAGCAGTTGTTTAGTGTTCTGTGCGAACACCAACGAAGATGTACACTGCATGCCTAAAGCTTATTTTCTTAGAATTGTGCTTCTAGAATCTGTAAGCACTTGCCTTATATCTCTGTTTCTTTAGCATTCATCTACGCTGCATACTCAGCAGTCCGATTACTACTAGCGCCAAGAAATCTAGCTGTAGAAACTGTGTAACTGAACTATATCGAGGAACAAAACGAGCCTGAAATATTTTCTTCCACCTATTACCTGAATACGTACTACCTATGGTATGGCTTCACGGCCGAAAAATTCGTGCCTGCCCTGTAGACACGACGCGATATTCCTTATTTGTAACGCATTCAAGGTGACATCGCAGAGCGAGAAAGATGCAGAACTGTACGCATCCGCGATTGTTTACGTAAAAGATTAATCAAAACTACATTGCTCTCACTGCGCCAACTATCGTCGGCGTAGCGCACGTTTCGTTTCCGACTCCACACCATGCACTCAAAGATCAAACAACCTGGCAAGCGCCGCATAGCTAAAGGAAGGATCACCCTTGTCCTAAAGCTATGCTGTTAAAACTCGGACGCTGCTACACAACGAGAGCAACGTTCTTTCAGCGATCTGTGTTCAGTTATATGCACATATTTGTTAGCTTTCAGACTGATTACACACGTACGGGTTGAAAGCTTTCGACGTGTATGAGTGACTTGTTTTGCTTGGACCTGACTGTATACATTGCTTGTACCAGCTTGGGCACTCACAATAAACGATGCAAACCTTACTTGATTGACGTGTTTTTGCCAGTCGAGGCCAGTTTGGTCACCTGGCGATAAATATTACACACGCGAGCAGCGATTAGCAACGACAAAGAACAAAATACCATAAAGAGCAAAAAGCGCAGTAGCGCGACCAGGGCGAACCAACCGCAAAAACGCGTTTGTCTAATGATGATGATAGTACTTGCAGCGCCATCTCGCCTCGCTCTATTGCAGTTCAGTACGCCGCCGCTACCCTTATTTCCGTACTACAGTCAAAGGTACAGTTTCCGTTCTCTAAAGTGGTAGATATTCTCTGGTAACACCACTTAGACTTATAGCAACCGCGCCGAGCGAGCGTGCTCGGCGCTCGGAGTCCACGTTCGCATCGTGTTGTGTTTACTGTGCGGTCACGGAGAGTGGCCTGGGAACTCGAGTTACGGCGGCCGGGTCGGCCGGGTGTTGTAAACACAGCCGCCGGGCCGAAGCTACGCCAGTCGCCCCGTCGCTGCTGCCTCGTTCGCCTCGCAGCGCTTTTGCTTAAATATACGAGTTCTTATTGTAGACGTGCCTTTGTCTTTCTTTACTTGTGAACACGCAATATCATCGCGCAACCAACGCCCTGGACGTCTACAAATTGGTGACCACGGACTATCGAAATTTTTACAATCATTTTCCTGGCTGCGACGACGATGGAAACCACCGGCGACTCCAGACAAGCATCCCCCGACCCTGCAGCGACGCAAGCAGTCTCCGCCGTCTCTTTTCGGCTTCCGCAATTCTGGCCTGCTGATCCGTTTCTCTGGCTGGCGGAAGTAAACAGCCAGTTTGTCACGGCCCGGGTAACGACTCAGATATCAAATTCCACCACGTGGTGTCTGCGCTTCCACCGGGGATCGCCAGGGAAATCAGAGACCTCATTCTCGCCCCACCGGAGACGAACCCCTATGAGAAGTTGTCGGCCGAGCTCCTGAAACGCACTTCGTCTTCAGAGAGGCAGCGTCTCCAACAGCTGCTTTCTGCTGAAGAACTAGGCGGACCGTAAGCCTCACAGCTTTTGCGCCGTCTTCAGCAGCTTCTTGGTGACAAGGCCACCCTCGTTCGATCAGGACCTGCTACGAGAGCTCTTCCTACAGCGCTACCTTCGACCGTCCGCATGGTGCTCGCCGCGCAGCGGACTTGTCGCTGGAAAAGCTCGCGCAGCTTGCCGACTCCGTGATGGAATTCGACTCCCCAACATGTCAGCGATCGCGACCACTTCCACAACAAGTGAGGCATCTCGCCCTTCGCCCCAGACCTGCAAGCCTACGCGACGACTTCGCAGCAGATCGAACAGCTATCCGCTCAGATAGCTACCCTGTCTGCGCGCTCTCGATCCTCGTCACGCCGCCGCTCCTCTCCCGCCGGCGCTCCTCATCACAGTCTCAGCATCCCGGCGAGTGTTCGTATCACCGGACCCTTCGGTGCAGCCGCCCGAAAGTGCTCATCTCCCTGCAACTTTCTCGGGAAACGCTCCGACTCACCACTAGAAGCGGCGAAGTGGTGGCGGTCCAGCAAGCAGCCGCTTGTTCTTCGTTTTGGACAAGTCCTCGGGCTCCGTTTCATCGTGGAACGGGAGCGAAGTTAGCGTTGTTCCACCCTCAACCGCATTCCGAAGAATCGCCGATCTGCACTTACGCTGCACGCCGCTAACAAGACCACCATCATGACTTACGGTGAGCGCGCTCTCACGCTTGCACATTGGACTCCGTCGCGTTTTCCGTGGTATTCCTCGTAGCGGATGTGTCTTTACCCAATTCTCGGAGCGGACTTCCTTCGTCATTTCGACCTGCTCGTGGACATCTCCCGCAAGCGCATTGTCGATGCTAAGACACACCTAACCGTGCAAGGTATAGCGTCAACAACCGGCATCACCGCAGTTATCAACAAGCCACCTTCGTCAGTGTACGAACAGTTACTCGACGACTTCCAAGCTTGCTTCGCCCGTCCAATTTTCTGCGCCCTGTCAAGCACGATGTTACCCCACCACATTATTACCTCAGGGCCACCTGTCTCATGGTCGTTCACGACGCTCGCACCAGATCGACTCAAGGTTGCCCGAGCTGAATTGATCATATGCTCGAGCTTGGCATTGTGCGACCTTAATCAAGTCCTTGGGCTTCTCCGCTGCACATGGTGCCCAAGAAGTCCCCAGGTGACTGGCGACCCTGCGGCGACTACCGCGCTTGAACCAACGCCACCGTTCCTGATCGCTACCCACTGCCTAACATCGCGGACTTCACAGCACCACTGCAGGATCAACCATCTTTTCGAAGATTGACCTGGTCAAGGCGTATCATCAGATACCTGTCGAACCCTCGGACATCCCCAAGACTGCTGTCATAACACCTTTCGGCCTTTTTGAATACCTGAGGATGCCCTTCGGGCTCCGTTAACGACGCTCAAACATTCAGCGGTTTGTAGACACAGTCACCCGAGGCCTGCCGTTCTACTTTGCGTACATCGATGATCTCCTCATCTTTAGCCGCAACGCAGACGAACACCTTTCCCATCTTCGACAGCTCTTCGAACGCCTTGCCGAGTACGGCCTCATCGTCAACAAAACCAAGTGTACGTTCGGCGTGCCCTGAACTTGACTTTCTCGGACACCACGTTGATTGTCATGGAATCCGGCCACTTCACTTCCAAAGTGCAAGTTGTTCGAGACTTCCCAAAGCCAACTTCTTTGCGTCAATCTGCGCGAGTTCCTGGGACTGATCAATTTCTATCGGCGTTTCATTCCCCGCTGTGCTGACCTGATTAGACCCCTTACGACCTGCTTCAGGGTAAGAAGAAGAAGTGTACTCCCATTACATGGTCTGAGAATGCATCAAGCTCCTTTTGAAGCAGTTAAGACAGAGCTCGCAGACGCCACCCTGCTTGTTCACCCAACACCAGACGCTCCACTCTGCCTGATGACCGACGCGTCGGATGTGGCAGTTGGAGCCGCTTACAACAGTTCGTTGACGGATCGTGGCAGCCTTTGGCATTCTTCTCGCGCAAGTTGTCACCCACAGAAAGCCGCTACAGCACTTCGGACGTGAACTCCTTGCTGCTTATATGGGTGTGCGCCACTTCAGGCATTTCCTTGAAGCCCGATGTTTTTTCATCGCCACGGATCACAAGCCGTTGACGTTTGCCATCAAGTCTGCAAGCAGCAAATTTTTCGCCCCGTGAGAGTCGTCACCTCGCTTACATCGCGGAATTCACAACCGATTCCGGCATTGTGCAGGGATCTGCGAATGCTGCAGCGATGCGCTTTCTCGCCTGACAGCTCCGTATCTTTGCCGCAGCGCCGGCAACTGTCGATTTCAGCGCCCTAGCGTCAGCGCAAGCACAAGACGAAGAAATCGCTAAACTTCGCCTATCCCCTGGAACACTCAGGTTTCGTGAAGTTAACCCCTTCCGTCCTGCACCGTCCTATCTTGTGCGACATGTCTACCGGCAACCCTCGCACCAGTGTTACGAGCGATTTCCGTCGGGCTGTTTTTGACTCCTTGCACACCCTTTTCCATCTGGCATCGCGCTATCAACACCTTATCACCCAGCGTTTTGTCTGGCCGGGAATTAACAAAGACGTTCGTGCTTGGACCCGTAGTTGTTTGGCAGTGCCAGCAGTCCAAGGTTTATCGTCCTACGTAGCTCTCCGTACGGCATCCTTCACACCGCCTCAGAACGTTTTCGATAAAGTTCATCTGGACATCCTCGGACCATGGCCTCCATCGGATGAAATACACTACCTGCTGACATGCATTGACCGTTTTACTCGGTGGCCAGAGGCGTTTCCCATTTCCCGACATAAGAAGCGAAACAATCGCTAAAGCTTTTGTATCGGGTTGGGTGTCACGCTTTGGCGTTCCCTCTACAATCACCACCGATCGCGGTTCGACAGTTCGAGTCTGCTCTTTTCAAGAAGCTCATGGTTTTGCTGGGAAGTTCGCGGATTCGCACAACAGCATACCACCCCATCGCTACACGGCATGGTCGAGCGTTTTCACCGGACCCTGAAGCATCCTTGAAGGCGCAACCCGACACGGTCAACTGGACAGTTTCACTGCCACTGTTTTGCTTAGTCTTAGGACGACTGTTAAAGCAAGACATCAAGTGTACACCTGCCGAACTGACCTATGGTTCACCAGCTCCGCCTTCCTGGAGAATTTTTTGAGCTTCAACTACCTCGCCTTGCCCTGATCCAACACGAGTATGGGTGCAGCTGCGCTCCGCTATGCGCAGTCTTTCTGCCCCCACAACCTCGCGTTAAAACACAGTGTTCCTACCTACATCTCTCCTGACTTGGAAACGGCGACACACGTGTTTGTGCGCCGCGACGCCGTCCGAAAGCCTTTGCAGCGCCCCTTACGATGGACCTTACCGCGTCATCACGCGCCATGAGAAGCTCTACCCGCTTGATTTGAACGGTCGTCATCATTACCGTGTCTATCGACCGCCTTAAAGCAGCCATCGTCGAAGGACCCACTGCCCCGTGGTATTCCAGATTGCGCACACCTTCCGCCTCCGTTTCCACCACTTCATGCACTCTTCACCCCCTCCCACCGCTGCAACCGAGGGCCGTCGCTCTGTATCGTTCAGGCTCCCTCCTTTCAGCGGGCTCCTTCACTAGCGGGGGGCCTATATAGCAACCGCGCCGAGCGAGCGTGCTCGGCGCTCGGAGTCCACGTTCGCATCGTGTTGTGTTTACTGTGCGGTCACGGAGAGTGGCCTGGGAACTCGAGTTACGGCGGCCGGGTCGGCCGGGTGTTGTAAACACAGCCGCCGGGCCGAAGCTACGCCAGTCGCCCCGTCGCTGCTGCCTCGTTCGCCTCGCAGCGCTTTACTTAAATTACGAGTTCCTATTGTAGACGTGCCTTTGTCTTTCTTTGCTTGTGAACACGCAATATCATCGCGCAACCAACGCCCTGGACGTCTACAGACTTGACGGATTCGAAAAATTTTTGCGGCATATGACTCGTGAAGAGTCATACGTCAATAATGAGACTATTCCAATATAATTAAGAAAGGTGTTGCAGGGCCCCTTTAAAGTCAATTTTTCTATGGCGCACCTACCGACATCGACACTAGCTTGACGTCAGGCTACAGTACAAATTCTGGTGACTTCACGCAGCAGTCTGGGCTTGTTGTGATGGCGTTAGGTACCGAAACTTCCAAGATGGCCGCTTGTACGTCATCAAAACTTCCAAAACGGCCGCTTGTGCGAGGAAACGTCACTATATATGTGCGAGCACGTGACGAGAAGCTCATACCGCGTTGTGACGTCAGGGTACAGTAGGAACCGAAACTATCTGTTATAAACATACTGTAATTACTTTTTCAGGGCGCACTCGCGCTTAACACTACCTTTTCTAGGCTCTTGAGCGCTTGACCTTTCATTTGACGCATAAAAACGACAACTGAAAATATTCATGTCAGTACCCCTTTAAGCCAATTGCAAACCACTGCCAGGATACGGCACGCTATTGTTGTTACCTCGGTGACTTTTTGTTCGGCCCACTCGAAAGTAGATTTGTGTGTGTGTGTGTGTTGTGTGTGTGTGTGGTGCGTGCGTGTGTGTGTGTGCGTGCGTGCGTGTTGTGTGTGTGTGTGCGTGTGTGTGTGTGCGTGTGCGTGTGTGCGTGCGTGTGGTGGTGTGTGTGTGTGTGTGTGTGTGTGTGTGTGTGTGTGTGTGTTCGGGCGGTTCTGCTGCGCGTCCAAGTTGGGGAGCCGACTTACCGTAGCCGAGGCGCCTGCGCGTGGTTCCGCAGAGTCCTCGAACGGCGCGAATCATCGTCGAGAATCTGGTGTTTCACGTGCATGGGGTAGACGAGCCAATCACAACACTAGAGGTCGCGTAAACCCAGGCAGCACACAAGCTCGGGCCGATATTGGTTTTACGGCGGCTGTGCGCGGCCCCACATCGGGCCAGCATTGCCAGCCTGGCGCCGACATCGGCGGAGCCGGTGACTTCTGCCGGCAAAATTGGCCCGATTTTGCCGCCTTTCAGCCGATGTTGGTCTTTCACCGGCAACATTGGGCCGAGTTATCCGGCCTTCTGCCGTCTTCCCGCCGATATCGGCTTAGCCGATTTCTTTCAGCGGCAACATTGGGCCGAGTTTGCCGGCGTTTTGATGTTCTTCCGCCGATATCGGCTTAGCCTATGGCTTTAACCGGCAACATTGGGCCGTGTTAGCCGCCGTTTTGCCGTACTTTCGCCGATATCGGCTTAGCCGATGGCTTTCACCGGCAACATTGGGCCGAGCATGCCGTCATTCTGCCGTGCTTCAGCTGACATCGGCGGAGCCGATGGTTATCGACGATGTTGGAACTTTCTTGTCTCCCTTCAGACAGTTATACATGCCCTGTTGAGAACGTCCTCCTGCGTCGCGGCGCTCCAAAAGTCCTCGTCACCGACAGAGGTACGGCTTTTACGGCAGAGCTAACGCAAACCATCTTCAAAATAGAGCCACACAAGTCACCGACCGACATCACCCGAAGGCGAATGGCCTCACCGAGCGGCTAAATGAAGCCCTCGCCGACATGCTGGCAATGTACTGCACGTACGTCGAACACATGACATGGGACGCCATAATATCTTCCGCACATAACCTGAAGTTAACACGGTAGTGTAAGAAATGGCGCACATATGACGCCGTTCAATCTAGTTGACGGAAGCCCCTCAACGATGCTGGACGCTGTGTTGCCGGCCGTCAGTGACGAGAATAACCTCGACGTTGCGCTCTACCTTCAGCCCGTCGAAGAAACACGGCATCTCGCCCGCCTAGGATACAATCGTAATGCAATAGAGCATTAGGCGCTTGAATATTTGTAGCTTAAGCTGTAGAATACCGCTACATGGATTGCTGTACTAGCACAAATAACAAAGTTCAAATATTGTACCGTGCTAATGCCGCACGTACGACTCGGGGCGCGAAGTATCGCCGACTGAACAGCTTGCATTCTCTTATTAGTTTCTGCTATGACAATGACTAACAACTATCACTAGCACAGTTACTTTTCTACCAAAAAGATGGTCTTTAGAAGAAAAACTGACTGAAAATAGATGGCCACTTCGTTGACCAGTTGTTCAACGCTATCAAAAATGTTGAAACGTTATAACACATACCATTAACTTCATGGGCCAAATTCGAAGTACTTCTGTTTTGTAAATGTTTTTGCCACTGGTCGGCCGACTTCACTGATGTATCCAGCATCAAAATTCACCCAAACATTCCCGCACGAATGCTTTTAGCGGAAGAAGTTTTATGTGAATACTAATTCTGTGCATAAATCGAGCCTGTCATCATTTATAGCGCTATATCCTTTCAGCCGCTGAATGTCTGGCGCGAGCGCTCATATACTACACGGACAGTTTCCGATCTCTGTGTTTACACGTATTTACTCACGTGCGTGTCTGGGTCAAGCGTAACAAGCGCATTTGCTTCAGTGATGTCACATAATTTTACTTTATGAAATTAGTAAAAAGCTCAGCAAGGCGTGTTGCTGAGCTAGTTGGTTCATTAATTGAGAAAAATAGGTATGGTGCAAAAAAGACCGGGCGAAGTGAAGACACGTTTTTTGGCGTTTGAATGCTTACAAATCAACTAGCCCGCTGACCATCTTTAACGAACTGACAAACAAGTGTTGCCACGTGTTTGTCAGTTCGCATTTGCACTTCGTTGCCGTCCATTTTGTGACATACATATCTTTTTCAAGTAAAAATCTCGCTCAACGATTGCTTCCCACGTGCTTTCAGAAACAGTCGTATAAAATTATTATGGCACGTGAAATACGATGAGAAATGCGGCTCCAACGTGGTGTACGCAAAGTTTTCATGTAGCGACATGTGGCAACAAGTGATGCATTGAAAATTCGACGAACGCCTTTCTCAAACGGCATGCCCATAGACATGCTGGGGGGATCGCACACCATTGTGTGCCATGCTTTCAAGAAGGGAGAATTCGCATTTTTTTTTTCGTCTCCTTCAACCTCTACCCCCACCCCTGCCTCCCTTCCCCTCGTTCAGCGTCATTGTCGCGAAACTCGCTTGACCAGGCAGGGTAGGGTAGCCGTCCAGACGGAGGGACAATCGTAGCTGCGGGAGCAGGTTTTTTTCACTCCGACCAGCAGAATTCTTCAAGAAGTGCGTGTGTGGACATGTGTGGTGGAAAGTCAAAATCGTGCACGAGACGGATACGCGGCAGGATTCCGGCATTGTTTTCGGCAGAGATCACCGCAGCGAGAAACCAGTGGCCCCCTGCGTCCATGTTGAACTCGCTCACCTCATATGTAAGGCCACCACGCGTTTACTACTGTTACGTGTCATCAGATTTTTGTTCTCTTCTTCTCGCGTATTCTCTATTGACCAGTGTTTTGTGTATTCTGATATGGTGCGCTTGCATTTTTTATTCGCTCGTGTTTTAGCGATCCAACGGGCACACGTGAGTGGTTTTTATGCACGATTCCTCTCTGTTACAATCTTACCTTTAGATTAGGAATGCGTGCGTGTCTATCTTGTTTAGATGTAGAGTTCATGGGATCTTGTGGTACCACTCGCAATGTTTCTCGCGTCGTGTGCAGCAGTTTATCCATCTTTTTGGCCCTAAAGTTATCACAGAAAAATTGCAATTCCCGCTTAAAGGATAACGCTAATTTAATTGCCAGTCAGTGTTGCGAATGCCTACCGTTCCTTGGTGAACTTAATAAACGTGGGGGGGGGTGCTCCTTTGCTCGTAATTAGCTCACGCGTGTACACAATCTTCTAGTCTAGTTCTCGCTTTTTCGGGCAAGCCGCCTAACATTATCTTTCTTTTCTTCGGGTCCGTGTTTATCCTACTTTAATGCTGCCTTCGTTTACATCTCCAGAATTTTTTTCGTGATTCGGCACCGTCGTTGAAAAGCGCGATATCATCCGCAAAACGCAAGTAGCTAAGGTATTCTTCGTTAATCCTTATTCCTATTTTTGTCCGTTTTAGTTCTTTCAATATTTTAGTGAATGTGCCGCGCATAACGTTGAAGAGATTGTAACTCTTCGCATAGGCGTGCGCACAGTGGGGCAGGGGGGCGGCCGGCCCACGTAGTCACCTAAGAAGAGGTGGGCGCAAGGTCTGCCAAACACATTGACTTAATAGGGAGGGGGCGATGACCTTCGCCCCCCCACCCCCTCTGAAGGGGAACCCTGCTCACGCCTATGATTTTGCGCCTGATCCCATTCTCGATTAGGATGTCCTGCTTTTTTTGAGGATACGGTGGCTGTGGGGTTTTTTTGATGTTGGCTACGGTATCTATAGATGTTTAGATATTCCTTTATGGCATAATTATTCCGGAACTGCTGGCGTGTGTTGATATCTGTGAATAAATTTGTGTTTATCACCTTGCAATGTGTGCTCCTTAATTTCTCAGACAGTTGGTGCAGCAGGCCTTTCATCAATTTAGTTTTGTTAGAGACACTATTGACTTTCGTTCTCGCCTTGCACGGTTCGACAGAATTGTGGGTCTTAATCGCACACTAAGACATCAGTGGAGCAGTCGTTCTAATTAGGAAGCATTTTTCGAATATGGCACCAATGTAGTTGATGAATTCCGTTGGGCCGCGAATAGTCTATTTTAGCGCTGCTGACTACAGTACAGTACCACAGTAATACCGAACTGCCGTGGTCGGCACGCAGCCATTTATTACTTTATAACACGTGTATCAGCCTGCCTGATCAAGTTACTTTACGCATCGAGCAACTACCGCCGTGTCTCCATATAAACTAGCTATGTGCGACCACGACGTACAGTACTACTGTACTTAACGCACGGTAAGCCACCACTGCTAAAACATAATAACGGGTGTAAACGGTCACGCCGGCGGCTACCCGACGTCGGCGGGGCCGACGCCGCGCCAGCATCGGCTAGCATACATAGGCCCAATGACGGCTTGCCATCATCGGCTGAATAACGGCAGCCCCGTCTCGGACCGCGCTGGCTAGCCCACGTCGGCCCGAAGCCGGCAAGCCCGCATCGGCCCAAAGGCGGCTAGCCGACGTCGGGCCGATGCGGGTGAAAGTAGCGCGAGCGTGATTTGCCGACGTGGGGCCAATATTGCTGCCGTCATTGGCCGACGTTGGGCCGAGATCGGTCCAATGGCGGCGTGCTGCCTGGGAAGTGAGTGAAGCACCAACGTGCTAACCACCGAAATCCCGCACGGTGGCCTCCCAATGCGTACGAATGGTCTTCGGTCCCAATGTAACGGTGGCGAAGTTACATTTTGGTTCTATCTCTTGGGAGTGAACGCCTTCCGCCTGCAGCATATACGCTTCCGACGTTTTATTGGTTTTATATCCCCGCGTTTGCGGACTGCGAAACTTCGCTCAATTCCTGGGAATGTTTTCCTCGTCACGTGGTATTGAGCGGCTGGCTCGATCCTCTCTTTAGTATCTCGTGCATGCCCCGCCGGCAGCTATCGGCAAATGTCTTTTTACACGGTTGCACGGATGGTGGGGAAGAGGACCGAAACGCAGTGGACGCTCGTGCCGCAGTGGCGCCTGTCTGGTGCCTTCGATGGTGCTGTGCTGCCATCTGTGAAGCACTGTGAGAAATATGTGTCGACTCTTGCACAGGGAAGTGCTTTAGATCGAAAATTACTATAGATACATCGCGCGCGCGCATGTGTGTGTCTGTGTGCGTGTGTGTGTAAGGATACACATTAATAAGTATACACTTAGTGGTTGAAGTGCGCCCTAGGGGCCGGATTTCGCTATCGCGTTCAACACTTAAAGGCGAAGCTTAAGGGTCCCCCAATTTTTTACTATACATATTTAGCTACTAAGACCATGGGCGTCCTTTAGAGGGACTGGCAAATGCCCAAAACATGAAGTGAGATGACTCCACTGATGGAAAGTTTGTCCGTCGCATCGACCAAACCAACCCTGTTTTTTTTTCGTGAGAGGTGGATTTATATTTTTATGTCTTAATTTAAAGTCGCGAAAAAACGACCTGTGGTCCTCTGGCGCAGACAGAAATGACATCCGTGGACACGGCCTCGTGACCGTTGACTGCTCTACGCGGTCGACGATATTTTTGTAGTATTCAAATATTTTTGTTTCTTTATATTTCAAAGGTATTACTCCACAAAAATGTACATATAGGCCTGCGTTAGTAATATATTAAAGTGGCGCTGCCTTTGCGTGAACGTAATGGTCCCATGCTCGTCAGAGCGTCTTGAGCAACTTTTCAGCGTGCTCAAGCAGCCGTGCACGCAGTTTTCATGTCGCTAGATCTGGGGGCGACAAAGCTTGTGCTACCGACACTTTGTCTTAGAAATGACGCGCGCTGCTACTCGGGGCGGCCCCGCATATCCGTAGTGATGTTTGATGAGTGGCTGGCTCTTGCATCGAGAGAGTAACGACGCTGGGACAAGGCATCATGATACGCGCGCAGACACCTTGGACGCATGCGCCACAAAACGCAGTACAAGAAATGGTGGGGGGCCCTTAAGCTTCGCCTTTAAGACAAAAATTGGAGGCCAAAAGGACAACAACAAGGCCGCCAAGGTGCCTGAGAAAAACAACAAGGCGCCTGTGACATCCAGCATTAAAACCGCATTGCCCATGTGTAGTCGGGTGGTTTATGAAATATCCCTCAGCTGTGGTAGGACGTACATCTGCCACTGGTCGATGTCTAAATAACCGAATAATGGAAACATGAAGCCTCCCTTAACAATGTATCTGGATTGCACTTACCTTCGCATGCAAATGCTGCGTATGCGCGCGCCGGTTTTTCAAAACCAGGGGGCTTGGAAAAAGTCGAAACCAGATGGCCAGAGATTTGTTGGAGGCTTCTTGCATAAATAGAAGGGTGCCCAATGTATTAGTGTGCCACCTTGAATTAATATTGCAACTAATTCCACTTTTTAGACAGTCTTGATAACTAAAGGTAGGTTGCATTCTGTTACGGTGATTCTCAATGTGACTCGCATGCGCCGAAGTTAACTGGGATGCAATGGATTGCTAATCAATGAGTTTAGTTGGCAATGTCCTCTTTCTTGTCCTGTTCCTTTGTGCCATCAAATTTTTGTCAGACCATGCACCAACTAGCCCAAGAACGCGTCTTAGTCGCCTCTAAAGGGACGACAACTGCCCAGAACATGAAATGAGATGACTCCACTGATAAAACATTGTCCGTCGCCTTGACTTAAACCAACCCTGTTTTTTTTTTTTCGTGAGAGATGGATTTTATATTTTTATTTCTTAACTCCTGCGAAAGCGGAAAAAAACGATAGCTTTCAGAAATCGCGAGAAGGGCTGCGGCGGCATCGCTTAATTCTCAGCGTGCTGGAGGAAGCTGCATCCGTATTTAATGTCTTTCATACAGAAAAATATTGCTTGTGAAATAACTACGTGCTTTTGGAATACTACCGCAGCTACAAAGACTGTGAAGGGTGAACTTTCTGTTGCGCCGTAAAAAATGGGTCGAGAAAAAATCAGTTGTCAGTCCCTTTAATGCCGCGTTCACACTGGCCTCGATGGGGGCGAAAGCGGCAAAACTCACCGGAAATTCACTCGCTTCGCCGGCCTAAGCGGCCGGAAAACCACGCCGCGAGGCGGACGCGAAAACATCGGTCCGGACCGATTTTTCCGCCACGCGAAAGCGGATCGCCTTTCCGTTCACGGGAAGCCGTACTTTGGCTACGCTAGCTCAAATCACGTGACGTAAACAACAGACCGCAAATTCAACATGGCGCAAGGCGTCGGCGGTGGCTCACATCGGCGCATTTGCAAACTACCCGTCCAGCACGACAAGACTCACAGCCTCGACAAGGACGCGTTCCTCGAGAACCTGGTTTGGATTACGATTGACAAGAACACTGGAAGTAGAAAAGGTGTAGCAGTAGCGAGTCGGCGTGCCCCAACGTGTCTCGCTTCTTGCAAAGCCGGGTGAATCCGCCGCCGCAGCCACTGCTGCCGTGTCCGCTTATGTAGTTTCTGGTGTTTGTATCTCCCGAAACGGCGGTTTGAAAAGGTGAAAGCTATTTATTTTCCGTGTTTGCATGCTCAATTTGAATTCGGTACGAAATTAAATGCTCAGGAAACGGGGAAAAGAGAATGAACTTCTCGAAGTGGCGAAGGCGGCGGCGGCGGCGGCGGCGGCGGCGACAGCAGCTGGAGAGGCAGAACAAATGTGAACATTTCCGACCGCGCGCGAAAACGGTTTTCCGGCCGCTCTGGCGCTTTCGCTTTCTCTTCGCTTCTCAAGTGTGAATGCCCTTAACCCTTTCGGCCCTGGCGGTTGTCAATTGACACCATGATACAACATTTCCCCTAGCACCTCGGAAATGAAACCAAAACTCGCCATCTGAGGGAACTTCTTCAGCGATCCCCACTGCATTGACACCAAAATGGGACATGCTTGCGGAGCTGGGAGCCGTAGTGAAGAAGAAGCTTGACCGAAGTCATGGGTGACGCCGTGGCGGGTCAGCTGAGACGGCTAAGCACAATTTTCGGGTCGACGTACCGAGCTGTTTCAATGAGTATCACTTTGAAAAATGAGACGTGTGTTCACATTTTGTGTACTCTAGTGAATAGCGGGAAAAAAATGCCATTTTCTATTTCACAACCGCTGAGCCCTGATGACCTAATTTGATGTCATGTCTGTAAATCCATTAATAATTGCACCACTGGCTCAATTTTTCGTTTGTGGTCTTCTGAGGACATAACTATTAGGAATACAAACACAAAAATGTCCCCGACCAAAATAAAAAAATCCAGGGCTGAAAGGGTTAAGAGTTGAACGCGATAGCGAAATCCAGCCCCTAGTGCGCACTTCAACCACTAAGTGCATACTTATAATGTGTGTTCTCACACACGCACGCGCGCGCGATGTATTTATAGTATGGTACAGGTTGTCGATCTAAATCACTTCTTGTGCTAGAACGGCGAAACCATATTCGCAACTCAATAAACATGAGAGGGCGCTGCGGAGTCTGGCACGGCCTGGCCACACTGTGCAGCATGGCGGATTCACGGAAGTCCCCGCATCCACTGTCTCTGACACAAATATTAACTTTTTTGTAATGTGACTGCAGTTCGCGATGTTTTGTAGAAGGGGAGCGGTTGTCGATGCTGAACATCTCATTTAGTAGGAACCAGTGGTCTTGCAAGCGCGAGTGGCGTGCTGGAAGTGGTCGCGTTGTGTGTGCAAACATCTGGCGTGACGGCGGACCCACACGAGATCCTCGTTCGGATCGCCGGTGTTTTCCGGGTGCCCCCTCACTGAATCGAAGTGTTCGTGCACAGCTGGGACTGTCCGCGAAGTGCAAGCACATTCGGCTGTCTTGATCCACTGCTACAGGTAGGTGACCCGTGACTAGTTACACGACGGTGCTGGTAACGCAGAGCAAGCTGACTGCTCTTCATTGCTTTTGAAGCAAGGCTGGTAACGTAACTGACCCTTCTCCTATTCCGAACTCGTTTTTTTTTCCTTGCCTCTAACGCAGTTTCGCGCTTCATCATCATTCGTGTCCGACGCCACAAAGAGCTGCTGCATACGAGCAGTTTGGGATAGCAATAAGGCCTATGAAAGGAGTCTGTTGCATTACACGACAAAACTCACATTTTATTTTAAACATAGTCAGAAGAACAACAATACTATATGGGGATACCATTCCACACTAAGCGTGTAGCTAGGCACTCGACGCGAGCTCAATTACTTCATCATGCGGCCTAGTTCAGCATGCTTTGTGAGGCTGCGGCAAAGCATCACCTCTAGTTTCGCGTTTCAAAAATTCTGTTTTCCATTTTATGCTGAAGTAAACTCATGGTGACTGCTGCTTCGCCTAGCCGCAGTTAATGCTGTAGATTACTCTCTGCTGATGTTGTAGAAGAAACAACGAAAGAAATCGCTGGACCCCTTTACAATAAAAAACCTTCGGACATCAAGTGCATTTAAACGGTTGTGCATGACGTTATCGTAATTAACTGCCTCTCTCGAAACTATGCATTATTTGATGCACTGATCTCAGACTAGGCAGCAGTAATTTTACAATTTTTTTTCTTCTTTGTTTGTGTAGTGCATATCATTTTCATTCCAACTGCCCATTATTGGCAAAAACGAGTGCGCCTACATGGACAAGGTTGCCACCAATTTAGGGGCTTACACTGACATGCAATACTCATCATTGCTACATTTCAGCAAGCATTCTTTCTAAGGGCATCTTACTAGACAGGGACTTGGGCACTACAAACCACTAGTACATAAAGCTGCCTGTTCAGTGCTGGTGAGAACATTATATTGATGAATTTTGCAACTACAACTTGTGTATCTCAGCTATGTTTTGTTACTAAAAATGGATCCTGGGCACTAGATAGTACACACCGCAGGTACATAAAGCTTTCTGTTCACTTTTTCTGATGAGTTTTCCAATTGCGCTTGCGTACTCATTTATGCTTTGAACACGAAACCGCTTCCAGATCAAGCCGCGTGGTCCCTGCCTGCACTGAGCTGCCAGATGTGGCTTGTGCATGGAGCCAGAAAAGAAACTGGTGCAAAACATGAATGCACCAGTACCGATCCGGACGTATTGTCATGTGAAGCTGCTTGTCCCTCCCCTACAAGTCCTTGCAATCGATGCCACACAGCTGTTGCAGGTCCTCCAGCACAGTGGCCCAAATTCTGCCATTGCAGTGTTCAAGTAAGCGTGTACCAGTATTGAACTTGTGGAATCACCTGTTTTCAATTTAATGATAGACAGGCACTGAAAGCCAGTGTTTCTCACATGTAAAATGAAACTAAAATATCAGACACACTTTACTGCTAAATTTTTTGTACCTTGTGCTCGTACATGTCTGCTGATTTATGGAATCCAAAGAGGTTGAAGGTATGAAAGACTAAAGCAGCCATGTCATCCTACGAGCAGTTAAACTAATGTAGTGGCTCGTACCTTGCTGCAGTGCATGAGTTGAAAGTTTTGATTTTGGATGTTGCAGCCGCATTTTAGTGTAGGTGAAAACTGAAAAAGGAGTGTTACTTAGGCTCATGACAAGATACCATAGGTGTCCAAAATGACTTTGGAGCTGCGAACTACAGTGTGTTGTGTGGCCTGGGTGTTGGATCGGATGCTGAAACAGTGCATTATTCAAACCACCTGCACACAGCACTCAAACATCTACCTGGCGCACAGTGGCGACTATCATTAGAAAAGTGCCATTAACCACACTTATTCAATAATGGCGACTGTAGCACTTGGTCATTGAAACAAGGAAAATAAAAGACACTGATGAAAACTTTTTGTTTGCAATATCATAGCTGTTTCCAAGTGACCACTTTTACCTTGCACTTGCTGCTCAGTGAAAATGTGCCAGCGAAAGTGTGGTGAGCGAATGCAGCGTTCACACAAAACTCCGACAAGTTGTTGTGTATACCACGCGCAGTTTTTTGTAGGTTTTACTTCCTCAATAACACCACTGAACTTCAGTCGCCACTTGGAAACGAATATTTTGCTGTTTCATGTTCTCAGAAGTTCCTATGTGTTTGTATTAAGCTACTTAAGGATTGACTGTTCCAGGATTGCCATCTTTTGGCTTGTTGGTATACTGAATTAGAAACCATCTTCAGCGCTAGCAGACAAGGACGAAGGAGAGACGACACCACAATGCGCTAACTCAACACTTTTATTTCCAGGCAACAGCAATCTATTTATCCATGCACAGTGCGCCACCTCATTCTACACTCTAGCCAACCAGAAAGGCCCTCTCCTTATCCAAAAGATCAACTGACGGTGCGCTCAACACATGTCGCTATTGCGAGAGATAGCTTGGCTTCAATAATCTCCCGCACGTCTTTCTTTGTGCTTCGCCAGAACAGTGCATGAAGCATACAATGGTGCGCAACCGCACTCCAAACAATGCACAGACAAATGACTGTAATATTCTTGTTAGTAACGAGCATAGGTTAAACGTTACTAACAAGAATAATTACGGTCATTTGTCTGTGCATTGTTTGGAGTGCGGTTGCGCACCATTGTATGCTTCATGCACTGTTCTGGCGAAGCACAAAGATAAAGACGTGCGGGAGATTATTGAAGCCCAAGCTATCTCTCGCAATAGCGACACGTGTGTGAGCGCACCGTCAATTGATCTTTGGATAGGGAGAGGGCCTTTCTAGTTGGCTAGAGTGTAGAATGAGGTGGCGCACTGTGCATGGATAATAGATTGGTGTTTCCTGGAAAGAAAAGTGTTGAAGTTAGCGCATTGTGTGTGTCGTCTCTCCTTCGTCCTTGTCTGCTAGCGCTGAAGTTTCTGACTGTTCCAAACAGCCTTAAATGAATGAAGAAATGCGCCATCTGTGCCAATTCAGGATGCATTGTAGCACGGTAATGGCTTCCTCCTAGGTCACACAGTTGCTACAGGAGCTGTTATGGTAGCAGGTTGACGATAAAGATTAGGTTGCTGAGTGTTGTGTTTTATTCATTGCCCTATCATGTTCTTTATTGCTATGCAGAAAGCGCAGGCGAGAGCCTGACTGCTCAGCCGCGGAGCCTTGTACCAAGAACGGTGAGTCTCGCAGTTGTCATGTGTTACTGTGCAATGACAGTTTTACACTTGATTCTTCCCGACTTCTGCAATGGCCGCACTGGAGAGGCACGTGGGTGTTCCTTTGCCTGAGTGCCACTCCAGTGTGGCCATGCCTGTGCACTTGAGTATGCTGTTGATACTCCATTATTTATAAAGAAACCATTATTAAATTAGAAATAAATAACGTGTTTGCACCTTAACTAAAGGTAGTGCGTTTTGCAGCTTCCAGATATATGCCTTCAGAAAAATTGCATATAATTTGGAAGATCCCTGTGTTAGATCATTAGGTCAATCAGAAATAGTTTCCAGAATATTGAATCCTTATCATAAGTAGTATTACATGAAACACATTTGTGCATGCTATGAATGCGTACAAAGTTTAGAAAGCTGTGCATGTAGGTGTTGCTATTTTCTGTGTATTTTGTCTAAGCACTGCTTTGAGGTCGGGTTAGTTGCTAATCCATCTCCAACCGCTCCTGCGCTGTTTCTTGAGATAAGCACTGCTGCTCTAAGATTTTAAATGAGCTGCATCTCTTTGCTTGTCTTGGTGCATGCTTGAACATCATATTTGAGGTTTACGTGTGGTTAACAGTGTTAAAGAAACTACTGGAGGGACTGATGTGTCGGGGCAAACTATATAGGGCCCATGCTTGGAACAGTGCTTTGACACACTTGAATGATTATGCAGTGCGCCTCTTCTGAACTTGAATAGAGAACTTTAGATTATTCGTGAACATAAAACATTTGTAAAACTGGGGCCGAATTCACAAAACTTCTCTTTCTGAGTGTGTTTTCCATTGGTTAGCAGGCTGCATTAATGATGTCCCGCATCGTGATTGGCTGAAATAATCTTACGAACATTTTAGCGTAAGATGTTTTCGTGGATACGGGCCCTGATCTTTACATAGACTGCTGTTATTAATAGCTTGTTTCACGACCAGTATGAACCGTGGCTCATGCTGGTGATATTCATTACAGAGAATCCCAGAAATTCCTTCCTAGAACAGCACGGCACCTCAATGTGAAGTGGGGCCCTGGTCACACCGAGTTAAGCTCGATTTCTGTGCAGAGAAAGCCGAAACTTGCTAAGCAGCGAAAAGGAATGTGTCATAGCCAATTGCATTGCATCCTGGCATCATAATATTGAAAGCATCACTTTACAGTGAAGCATGCTTCAGTTTTTAAGGGCCACTTGTCTGCTGCACTGTTACGGTTGCTGTTGAAAAGGAAGTTTTTAATCGCAATAGTAGCAAACAGCAATTTAGACAATATATATTTTGTATAATGCCCATGAATAAATATTTAGGTCAGGCTTGATACTCTACAGTTGCTTTCTTTCGCCTGGATCTGACTCAAGCCTCTGTTCATTTTTACAGCTAAACAAGGCTGCCGTTCCGGCCCAATTTCTATGCTGGAAATGCTGTCCATTAGGCCCGTGAATTCAAGGAGAAGGCGCCAGAACAAGGTTTACAGAATTTGTGTGAAAGTATAGTGGGCAGAGTGCTAGATGAGATTAAATCCATCACCGGGAACAGTCGAATTCTCGAGTGTGGCACAGACATCGAAAGGGCCTCGTCACTGCAAGCATCGCTCATGCTGTATGACCCGAGCGAAGACATTCTTTGTTCGAAAGGTACGGCCGACATTGACCCTTTTCTTTCACTCATTTTAAGGAGCAAGATGGTAACTACGCCTGCAATGCGTGCTGGCATTTTTAAAGAGAGCGCAGCCCGTAGTGCCTATAAAGTGTGGCATGAAGCCCTAGGCCACACAGTAGAAGTGCGCCAAAGGGGGCTCATTCTACATGACGAGTTCCCTATTATAGCTTGCTCACCCGATGGTTTAGCAGTGTTTTCATGCCAATGCTGCAAGGGCAAAGAAGTTTTTTGGAGATAAAGTGCCCCACCAAACTCGATAATTCATTTAAATGTTTCGACAGCCTGGAGCCGAAGTTGGAATATTGCACCCACTGAACGTGCAAATGGCTGTATGTCATGTGAAGGAGGCTCATTTTTTTTATTGTAGCGATAGTTTGTTTTCCTGTGCTGTCATGCAGTATGACAGCTGTGCATTGAGGAGTTCAAGGATGTGATTATTAGTGTATACAAAGAATCAGTCATGTCGGAGCTCCTTTTGCGGCTAAGCCATTAGGTCAGTTTTTGCTGGCGCAGTTTTAGTGGAGTGGCACTATTTATATTGTCTGGTTGTTTGTGTTTTTCTTTTGCTATTGTGGCAGGCTTTTTTTTCAGCTTAGCCAAACTGAAAAGGGCCCTGCAACTTATTCTCAAGTAGCCATGGAGTGGCTTTACTAAAGGAGCCTAATTGCCTAGAGAAGTGACCGCCGCAAAAATTTTTAGAATTCGTCAAGTACGAGCGGAGTTACATACCGACGAAAGCGCCAGAAGCTAAGCAGGGAGAAAGGGACGGAGAAGAAGGTACGTCACACGCCTCGTGGCCTTAAGACATTTTTTTTCTTCACACGCGTGGCTTACTTTCAGTGTGACTGTGCGCTCCGTGGCGGCCGCAGTAACTACGGAGCCTGACATGCTCAATCAGCCAATGGTGTGGAACTTGAGTATATAGCATCATTTGTTAAGAGAAAGGAAGTGATTTTCAGCTGATTTGAGAATTTATAGTAAATTCCAGGCAGTGTGCCGCGCTACAATGTTTGGCTCGCGTGTTCTTGGGATCCTCAACTACTGATTGGCAGCGTTTTCCTGACCTGCTGAAAAAGTGTTGCAGGGCCCTTGAAAGGAACCTGAATTGGTTTGATTATTTTGTATTTAGCCAGTAAACCAAGTCCTAAGAAACATTTTCTGACTGATCTAAAGCTCTCTGCGTCAGTTGAGAATATCTGCACGACTTTAAGCATGCGAATCGTTTTAGATGACAGACAGCCTCAAACGAGTTTTTAGCTGTTGCATCCTCCTTACGTGTGTATCTCTGTTGCTCGTTACGTTAGCATGGGCAACTGATCTGATAGGATGTGTCCAGTCACTTCACTGAACCTCCAGTGGGCAGCGAGCGTCGTCTGCCTGTGTCACAATATGCTCCATGTAAAAGTGAGCTGCACGACAGTGTTTTATCTCGAGGTTCTTCTCTGGACAGCATGAATTGCCCTGGCCGAGTTGTGGTGCAAATGATTTGATAATCCTAAACGCTTCCAAATTCATTAACTGTTTCAGGGTATTGTAAGTGACAGGAGATAAGCCAAAAATGCTATTACGTAGCCCTGGCATCTTTTACAGTGCATTCAGTCTTTGGCATTGCGAAGTTTAAAGGGACACTAAAGAGCAAAACGATTTTTCTCGCATTAGTAAAGTAGTCTTCCACGATACCAAAAACACCACGCTTGCTGCGAGAAGACGCTTAACGAGAAAATGCGGAAAAGAAAATACAGGTGGCGACGTCACCTTGGAATTCCCGCACCATTTGCCGTGACGTCACATATTTTTGACGGCGCCTGCTTTGCCTACGTAGTCCCTAATCGGTTAAATCGAAGTATGTTGTCCTCTGAAGGGGCCGAGACTTGACATAACGAGTTGTGGAAATTTCGTCGAGCCAGTGGCGCCAAAATACGTTAAATGCTCTTTAAAAGCTTTTACGTCACGAATTACAAAGTTCGGCGCGAAATTTAAAAGTGAAACTTTGAACTTGGTTTTCTCTCTCTAATAATAAACCTATGGTG
>NW_023615076.1:0-25000 GCF_013339695.2 Rhipicephalus sanguineus | reverse complement strand
AAAGAGGTACAGCACGTAAATCACGTAGTGAGAATCATTACTGAAAGCTGAAACGGCCGAGTGACATAACTACACATAGTGACGCAGGTTAAAACAATAGGAAAAACGTTTACAGCAAGGAGTGTACTAGCCTCTTATGTGCTTCAATGGGGGCCGAAATGCAAAATAATACCCGTGTGCTTAGGTTTAGTGCATATTAAAGAACCCCATGTGATGAAATTATTTCAGAGTACTTCAATACGACATGCCTCATAATCATATCGTAGTTTTGGCACTAAACACCAGCACTTGTTATAATTGACCTCATGCAATATGCTCAAAAGAAGCTAATTCCGTATTCAGCAACTTTTGTGATCTGAAGTATTTTATGATAACAACTGTGTGACAAAATCACTTGACGTATTCACAAAAAAACGATGTGCTGCTAAAATTGGGTGACAAATTTGTGATACCACAGCCACTATCACAATGTCATCAAGTATCCCCACCATGCTCCAGGGAATCCTTGTTGACAAGACTTTAAATATCTTCATTCGCTGTATAGCACGCTCGACGTGGACTCTGGCCGACGCTATCTTTTGTGTTCGAAGTGCGTCACCTCTTGACACCTGCTTTTGTTGTTTTTTGAATGTGGCCTGATTAATTCAATTAAATGGTCTGCACATATGTCGCAATCAGAAAGCCGCTGTCTGCCATGATGGCATCTGAGACTGGATCTAGTTGATTAATCAGACAGCTTTGTTCGAATATAGCCTTGTCCGATGTTCGGCCCCCATATCATTTACTTGTGTAGGCAATTAGACCGCTTGGTGTAACAGTCACCATGTATTTGACTGTGAAGCCCTTCTTTTAGAAGGAATAGCTCTGCAACGCACACCGCAGACAGTTAAGCTGGCTTATTGGAATTTCTGTACAGTCCAGAATGACACGCACGTTGCTGAACTGTTTAAAGCACATGGGCAAATGCTCAACAACTTCTTATTTTGGTGGTACAGTCACACTTCATGTCAAAAGTTCTGACAAAAGCTGAACTGTTTCTGCAATTATGTTGCTGCAAGTAGTCAGTGAACAGTTAAAAAGGTGACTCAGGAAAGGTGTAGAAATATTATGCTTCATTTTACCAAAGTTAAAGCAATTCATTCTTTTGCAGACAACTGGTGCCGTCCTGAGAGCGGATGAATCATTGTGTAGCATTTCACTAGAGCATCCAAAACTTCTATTGATGGCAGGCCTGTTAAAATTTTGTTGTTGCTATTTATCGTGTCCACAAACTTGTGTGGAAAAGAACCTGATGTCACTTGGATGGCTTTATGTTCGTAGTTCGAGTCCCCGAAGCCAGATCTAGGAGGAAATGTGCCACATCTTTTTTCTCTCCAGAAACTCTGCCACTTGTGTCCGGGGGCCAAGTTGGCAAGCACATTCCTGTCACAAAACAAAAGCAAGAGTTATTATATCTGGAATAACCGATAGCGCTGACGTCAGACGTAGAGACATATCTTTTTTCTCGCTGCTTTTTTCCAATAATCTATGTCAGCATGTTAAATGAAAAGTTTGAAATAGGAAGTCCAGAGTTTTTGTGTACGTAAGTTAAAGCACAAACACCTCACGATAAAAAGCTTTTTGCAAAGTAAATCCAGAAAGCATAACCCATACTCTGAAACGATCGCGAAAGACGACAGTATTGCTTTTCGTAACGTAGAATCTGATGTGTTCAGTAACCAGCCAGGCAACGTCATTGTTGCACTAGCTGTTGGTGTTACGAATGTCTCATAACACAGGATTAAGCATACTGTAAGAGCGCAGAGCAACCCAAGTGCGGCATTTTCGAGTGTATGCTGGCTTCCATACGCTGTGGTCAGGCTTAGCTGGGGTTACTTGAAATGCAACACATGTTGAAAGTGCTTTCAATGTTTCCTGTGCAGTAGTTTAAAGTACAGTATAATATTTAAAGAATGCCGTTTTGCGTGAAATGTATTTTTGCTGAGAGTTTAACTTGCGTACTCAGAGAGGTCAGCTGTCGTGTGCCACCGCAGCGACTTCGTCTCAGAATCTCAACATGTTGGTGGCGTGCGATAAACCTGCAACGCATGGTTCATGTTCTTGGAATGTTCAAACGACACACAAAAACACGTATTGGAAAAAGAACGAGTACTGAAAACACACCGAGGTAATGCTTGCTGAAAGCTTCAGTGCAAAAATTGCTACGCATTTCCACCAAGGCTTGAATACAGCCTATTTCCCCGAGATGCTATACTTCACCACCAATTTACAATGATCAGGGTGTTCGTTTATTCCAGGCATGTGTGATGCAGGTTCTTTTTATTGTTGCTAATAGCTCTCTGTGGCTGAGCCACCGAGAGTTTTAATAAGGACAAGGCCGTTTGTTTAACAGAAACCACACAAAACATTTAATAAACAAATAAAGCGTAACAACTATCTATCTACATAAAATTAAACATTTTACAAAAAGAGTCAATGCACACAATAAAACACTCCTAACGACAAGCTAAATGAAAGTTCACAGACTCAAACTAAGCTTTACAGTTCATCGCGGACGAGCGGCGGAGCAGCGGAATAACTGGTGGTCAGTCTCACCATGTCGTTTATTCTGGCTGACCTTTGAGAAACCGGAACGCTGTGGCTGCCGCTTGTGGAGTGGACGCGGGCTGGCTGGCTGCGACGTGGAAAAGGTGGCTACTGGGCGACCCCTTGAGATGCCCGGAGGAGCAGGCCCAGGCACTGGGTGCACAGCTCGGGCCCGTAGCCCAACTGCTGCTGCTTGCCTGTCGGACTCGAACTCCGCAGGCCTTGAGGTAGTGTTCGAGTACCATGGTTAAGGTCTCGTCGCACAGGAGCGAGGCGGCAGGATGCTCCGGCCGGTTGAAGCCCTGGAGGCTCGGGTCCGCAACCCGACTGCCCGTCTTCAGCGCCCAGTCCGGTGACAACCTTCTCTTCGCCACGTATCCTCGAACTCCCCCGGAACCCTCTGAGGCCAGGCTTTTTCTGCCCTCGGGCACACTTGTCCACTCCTCATTGGAGACTACTGGATCTCGGTGTTGGCAAAGATTGGCCCCTGACATTACCCGTGTTGTTTCCTTATTGGGCCACTTGTCCGTCGAACCCTTGCGCCTCGCGCCCTCGTGAAGGTATTCGTCGTCGTTGTCTTCGATTCAGCACTGTTCACCTCCGCGCGCGCACTCCTTGTCATTTTTCTTTTTATGACGCGCACGTTTCAAAGGCGCACAATTCAAACGCGCACTCCACTCATCACAGCATGTCAAGAGCACCGTCACATCGATGGAAATAGAAGATAGCATCCGCACGTTCCCAGTTTTGCTCAATATCCAATCAGTGCGCACCAAAGGCAACACTTATGCCTTTTTGCGATTGTTTCAGAATACAGCCCTATGATGGAATCTTGTTAAAACAAGTTACCACCACAAATGTACAATAAGATGTTACCATATTTTCCAAGTCATTGTTGGTTACGTTGTGCACAAGGCTTTGGTTGAAGCCATTGTCATCAAGGGATGGGAGATCATCCTGTAATGTAATATCGAGTTTAGTCAAAGAAAACAGTGGGCTGAAGTGTAAGAAGTTTCAGGCAGCCAATTTACCATGGTTGGGCTGGCAGGACAAAGTACACCAGGCAATGCCTTTGCTTCCGGTTTGCTTTGAGCAGTTTGTTTGCTCGATTCATTCTGTAATGCATTAACAAGTGTTGACATTGGTATTTAACCCATATATGTAATCGTGGCTTATGTACAGGGACCAAATCTGTGGTGAACACGTCATTACTATTCAAGCTGATAAAACTAGAACAATTGTACTTCGCAAGGAAATATCCATATATGTGCAATCATGTTGTCGATAAGCTCAATAATAGTTTTAAGAGTTAGACACCATTAGGTATCAGCTTCTATGAGTGTTCACCTTAGATGTGCACGATAAGTTCTGTGTTATTCGGTCAAACTAACTCACTCTGGCTGACCGTTCAGTACGTCGGCGAAGTCTCGCCTGTGAGAGCTCTCTTAAACGAGCATCTTTGTTCTCATCCTGGCATGATGTCTTAGGTAGGTTCTGGCTTGGACGGCGTTGTTTTTTAGCCGTCTTCGCTGGCGTGGGACATCTCAAAAATAAATTATTTAAGCTTTATGTGTCGATGTGTGTTGCATTTAGTTTTTCACAACAGAAACACAATGTTTTTAGGAAAAGAAAGGGCACTTGCAAGCAAATTAGGGTCATGTTTGGAGTGTTATGAAGCATTGCACACCGAACGTAGCATCTGCAAGACACAGTTTAAAGTTGCTTGTAACACAATAAAATGATGAATGCTTATGACGCTGACGTCAGCATTATCGAAATAATCTACATAACGCTACTTTAGGTACTAATACTGCACGTTTAATACGGTATACGCCAGCAAAAAGTGGATGCGGTTGGTTTTCCTTAACATGCAAGGGCGAATAAAGTTGTCGCGATGGTGGCGTGCATGTCACCAGTTACTGTAATAAACCGGCTGAGTGAAATACCAGCATCATATGGACACATTCGTGCGTGATTGGAAGACAAACCCGTACTCGTGCGTGGAGAGCTTTTTGAGTGCACTGCGAATTCGTCCGTGCCATGCAAGAGACTGCGCTTTCAGTAAGTGCCAAGGTTACAATGATCGCTTCCCCGAATTTGCTGGTACGACAGTAGTAAACCTAAGACTTCCTACACCCTTTCACGATGCGCGAGCGTTGTGCTGGAAAGTGCATACCTGGATGCCTGGAAAGTGCATACCCGTGGCGGCAACCCGGATGCCTTCTGGGTTGCCGCCACGTGTAGTGCAGAAGACGCGAACAACGCAGACACCGTTCAAAGGTCGCACATGTGCTCGAACTGCGGCATGATACATGCAGCAAATAGTTGCAAGTGTGCCCAATAGATCAAGTCCTCGTATTCCGGTTAACATACAAAGAAAATAAGGTATAGCTCAAGCGCAAGTGTAATGCACATAGCGTACCGAGACTTCGCAGTGCCACATTTCTGGACATACTTCAGGCGCCGCAGCGACATGTAAAGTCCTTAGATACAATGGTCATGTAATAGGTTCTAGTTCACGAGTTTATACTTGTGTCTCACCTGGAAAGAAGAAATCATCCCGTGCAAAATGCCGCGAGCAAACGGTCATCTTCGGCGTCACAGCCTTGCCGATGCGAAGATTCGCAATCCACCGGGCTCTGCGGCTTCGGTCTTTGCCCTCGGAAGGAAATGCATGAAAAGAAATAGCGCCATCTTTCCATCTCGCAGACACGCACTGAGGAACACAGCACAACTGCTTGGTCGTTCGTTTTTTTCTTTACTGGCGGCTCCATCTTACCACCCACGACTGCAGCCGATACGGTACTTATGGCGTCCGGACTGTTTTGGACCTCCGTGCGCAGTTTCCTCCCACTGCGGCTAGGTGCCGCATGAGTTACTGCAGTCGCGAATAGGCTCTTCTGCAGTCGAGACGGGTTTCTCACAATGCCTCACAGATGGCAGCACATTATCTAATGTTTGCTGTTTGCTTGATATGTTTTCCGCTAGATCGACACAGTTGTCCATTTTTGGAGCTGTTTCAAAGTTCGTGTGTGTTCGTTTTTAGCAGCGATGGGTGCACTATCCCGGCTTTTTTCGAAGCTTGGCGTGGCGCAAGAAACGTAGTTTTATGAAATCGCCAATGCGCCTACAAATCGCCGAATGGGCTCATTTTCGCCGGACACTGCCGAACAAATGCGTTAAAGAGTCTCTTTCCACAACATGATATTACGTAGTGTTTTTTTTTCGAAGCAGTTGCAAGTAACATCATGGCTCTGTGGTAGGACACCTGCTTGCCGCGCAAACGGCCCGGGTTCGATCAATGGGACCGGAGATTTTTATTGTTTACTTTACTTGCATCTTTCCCGATTTTTAGGTCACGGATTATTTTTCGCTCACAACCAACGAAGCCGTCACCGACGCCGACGGCGGCGGAATTCCTGCGAAACGAGCTCTCTAACGCTATCGCGTTAATACAGGGAAGGTGTATAATGCCACATCATCTCATTGAAACAGCTTGTTATTTTCAAAAGTTGTTGAAAAGCTCCAAATAAAGGTGGTTAAGCTTCGTTACAGAAACTCCTGCGACAGCAGAACAACGATAGCTTTCACAAATCGCGAGAAGGGCTGGCGGCATCGATATCAATTCTCAGCGTTGCTGGAGGAAAGGTACGTTCGTGTTTATAGCCTTTCAGCTCGAAAAATACTGCTCGTAAAATTACTACGTGCTTTTGGGATTAACTGCTGCAGCTACATACACTGCGAAGGGGGAGCTTTCTGTCGCGCCGTCAAAAATGGGTCGAGCAAAATCAGTTGTCGGTCCCTTTAACTTGCTCACCTCATGGCGTCTCCAGTAAGGCGTCCAAATGCTGTGGTGCCCAAAAGGTAGCCCAGACTGTCTGGCAAGAAAACAGTTCCTACGAAGAAAAATCATAAGCCATATAAGTTTATGAACCCACCTCGAAGATTTATCTATTTGGACATTCTATAAAAGGCTCGGGTTAAAAAATACACAAGGGGGAAGGGGTATAGTAAATGAAAAAATGAATAAAACACGAGCATATCGCGTGAGTACCAACACTATAACGACCCCATCAAACTACGCGTCTCGTTACTTACAAGTCAGAAAAAGAAATTCACAATTACACCCGAAAGGCAAAGCATCCAAAGTATTAGACACAGAATAAGCTTCAACCAAAACAGTAGGCTGATTATACAAAGTAAGATTCATCAGGTATATAGAGTAATCATTCGCAATGTAAGTTGCGCGCGAGGACTCACAACGCTGACGTGAGCGGAGTGGGCTAAGGCTCACTCTAAGGCAAAGGGCGTAAAAAGGGTGTGTGATTCGTCCCTTCGGCGCCGCACCATTAATTTCTTTAACGACAAACTGCACCGGGTATAACCGTTACTCCCCACGCAGCTAGATTTAGATCGTTTTGTGTAATCACACCTAGTGGTCCTGTTGGTAGCGCGTATTCACCTGTTTCCAGTGTCTGCGCATGTCATTGCTGATCATTGTTATTCTGCATACCGCTATGGTCAGTGCTTGTTGTTTGGCGTTTGTGCTCTGATCTTTTGATATGATATTTTTGTTGTTTTTATAGGCACGCGTCAGGCTGATGTTTTAAATGCGAAGCATTTCTTAGCGAACCTCTGGCACTTTGGGCGTTTCTATCTACGTATCTATCTATCTATCTATCTAGCCGCCTACGTCTGGGTGCTCTCACGATCGCCTCCTCAACTTGGTGTAGACCAAAATTGGCATGGGAGGGTAAGAGGATTTGACGAATATGACTGTCTGGTAATGACATGTATAACGTGGAAATCCTGTCGCGTACGTCGTCAAACCCTTTCCACTAGACACGTGTGGCACATACCCGTTTACCACGGTCCGCGTGTACGGGTATGCGCCACAGGTGATTGACAGTTTATATCTACCCAGGACGGCGAGAACAGACATTGTTAACCTAAACGGTAGAGCGCTAAGGAAAACCAACATCGGCAGCGTTGACTCAACGAATGGAAAGAATTAAAATTAGGATCCCAGCAGGAATCGAACCCAAGCATTCTGCGTGGCAATAAGGTATTCTACCACTGAGCCACGCCAGGTCTATAAATTGGTTTGGAAAAACAGCCTACGCAGCGTATAATAGCGGTGCAACGTCAATTGTGGTTGTGGTGCTGGCTATCTAATTTTTACAAGAAAATAATGAACACTACGTGGTACTCCTACGATGTCTACTCCTACGATCAGGAATCAATCAGATTAACGTCTGTAGTTCCAGTGTTGGCCCGCTTTATAGCAATCTAATAAACATTACGTTTTGTATCCTATGTCAGCAAGCTATATTGACGCATTGCTCGACCCCGGAGGAATACATTAACGAAGTTACATATGATATCCACATCACCACACCGTAAGGGCGCTTAGTCCGCCAGAACGACGCAGTGTCCCTTCATTTTACGAGGCTGGCTGTGGCCTCATGCTGACCGAGATGATGCCAGATTGATTGACAGCCGCTTTGTAGACTAGGCTACGTAGGCCACATACGCCAGTAGTCTACAAATACGACAAAAACAATCCACTAATGTTGGTCTACGTAGCACTATCCAGGTCTACCAGCCTCGACGGCCTATACCTCACCAACGCGAGGGGTGGCTTCAGGTTCCGGCATGTCGCCGGCTCTGTCGACAGACAATTTGTCGCGAAATGACCCGAGGCATCCACGAATTCCAACAGCTCTACTATCCACATATTTCACTACACAGACCCCTCGTCACCACGACCACGACCGGATCCTATGACAAGTCATGACCAGCTGCTGGGCTCACTTGATCACGGTGATGATGTCCTTGTTCAAGAACTGTCAAGAACTTCTTGCACACATGCACACGTGTTCGTGAAACGTGCGTGCGTTCTCGGGACACGTATAAGCACTACATATCAACTTACCGCTTCTGATGTTGGTAATACCCACGTTGCCATTGGCATCGTTAGCCAACCGTAAACTGGTTATATAACACATATGCGGCTCTTCAACTATATAAGTGTGCGTATAAATTTATACAAATCTTCAGCGTCATTTTGTAACGTGTCGCTCAGTAAAAAAAAGTTACGCCACAGTCACCTACCCGCCGCATGCTTCGCATAACATCGACTCCCACGGTACGTGGATCTGCAGAATTTTATTCATTTGAGCTGCTTTGACCTTCAGTATTACAGTTGAAGTTTGCGCCCGTCCTGAGTACTTCCCTTCATCCGTGTTTTTTTTTCGCGCAGCCCTGATATATATGTGTTCATTGACCAGGAGCAGCAATGACAAAATCTAACAGATGTGAAAGCTTTTTTTTTGTGGTAAAACAAATGCTAGATCTACACTGTCAGTTTGTGTGTTATGCACTGAATTAGTTCTTGGTGTTCCAGTGCATTAGGATCATAATGTAAGAGCAAAAAAGCGTTACACCGAATTTATGCCAGTTATCTGAATCAGGTTCTGGTGTGCTTTACAGCTTATCAGTGCAGCATAAAATATTGAGTCACTAAAAAAACGCGTACATTTTTTTTACGTTCCAGATGGTGCTCAAGATGGCACATGCATCGCCATGGAGTTACGAACACCAGCAACTTTTTAAGAATGGCTGAAGCTCATCTAGATGCTTCACAGAATCTGGGTTGGAAGCAACAATCTCCTTCAGATAGTGTAAGAAAATGGTATCCATTGCCGAATTCTGTGATGCATACCAGTTATAATGAATAAAGTCATTTGTACAATAAAAGCCTTGAGAGTACCACTAATTTGAGTCCAATTTCATGGTAGCTCTTATCCCAGTCACACTGATACAGTATGCAGAATCTGCACCTCCACTCCATCACAACTATAATACTATACAGAAAGGGAGAATAGGCAACCACCCGGTTGTAGGACGAAGCCACCAGGAAAGCGACCGCCCCGGAAAGGCGCTGGTCCCGGGACAATTCAACCCCGGACCCGGACGAATTCATCGGCGATTAAGAGGCTTTATTTCTGAGAAATCCGTATGGCTTCGGGCTGCAAACGGGAGTTTGTCTACTTTCCCTTTCTTCACCCTTCCGCCACCTTGCGGTATTCCGCAGGACTGATTTGCAACACTATACAGAATTTACATTGGATTGACTCTATAACAGACACCTCTAGCATGAAATTGACTGTATCATGAATGATTCATAGCGTTCTTGGGCAAATGGTCAGTATTGTGGTGCATGGACTTGGCAATGAAGTGGCATGTACATCTAGGTAATTTGAATCTCCCCAGGACATTGTTATTATGTCATTTTACTTATTTCCACAGTTCCGAAACCATTCACAAATTTCAGACATGCATATGGGGTATAACCCTATACCCTATATCCGACCAACCCTCGACTACCCTACACTCTTAAAAAAAAGAGAGTCAAAAGGGAGTCACGTCTGCTTGGACTCTCTTTGTGGCAGCCGATGACCACCTTTTTTTCTAAGGGGAGTCACAATGCTCTGGTCGACGCTCCTGAATGAAATAGATGACTCCCTTGCTCCAAGGGAGTCAGTGATGGTTCTGCATATACAGGGGGGTTTTTTTTAAAAAGAAAGCTTCACTGGCTGCGACCAAGATACAGTTCGCTGCTTTGGCTTGTGGATATACCGAAAAAATTTGGTTGAGAATATATAACATGGATTCGTAAAATGTGGAATTACGCACGTATTGTGTTATGGCTTCAGTATTACGATATTGCTGAAACGGCGCTTCGAAAACGTCTACAAGTAACAGGGTTCTTAAAAATCTTGCCCCCAAGCGAAACATTCAGAGTTATGACAACGTTTAACAATGGCAGCGCTGACAAATTTGCGAATCTTCGCACGTTTGCAAGCGAGGTTTGTAGATTCCTACGACAGCATGTATGGCAGAAAACATACATTTATTAGTGAAATGGACGTGCATGGTGTTGAACGCACTGGCGATCGGGAACACATCTAACTCGACGGCCGTAAAAACATGTGCCGCAAGCTGGCATGATAACCGCGCAGACCGGTTATCAAGGCGACGCTTTACCGCGTCTCCTAAAGAGCGACAATACTACCAGAATTATAGCTCGCGTGGTCATCATTTCTGCCCGCCACAGCTAACTATATCTTCACGATAATCCGCGCGGGCCACCAAATCGCTCAGCAAAACTGTTGAGCACAGCTAGGCACGCACACACGGCCTCACCGCACTCTCCCTAGCCCCTAGAGCAGGGGATGCACGTTCACCCTGCGCCCCCTCCCACCGTCAGACCCTTACAGACACACACATGGCACGCTTCGGCCTCCCCACCTGCATATTATTCAATAGAGCTTTAACATGCATGGATGTGTGTTCTATAGCACCAAAACACAAACCGAAACCATTTAGTCGTTCGTGGAGGCTACTGTAATCCAAAGCGAAGCCATCAATACGAGACAGCCATTTTGGCGTCGTTAGACGGCATTGTTCGTGATCCGTCTCGTTGTGGTCGTCTTTAGTCCGCCAGAAATAATCTGTGTCGTCAGGCGTGATTGCAAGTGATTGTTTTGCGTGACTTTCTTCGTGCTATGCATTCGTGGCGTAGTATCGTATCGTCGGCTCGCTCTTGTCCGTGTCTGGCTGATCGTTTGCGTGACTTTCCTTCCGTGCTATGCATTCGTGGCGTAGTATCGTGTCGTCGGCTCACGCTTGCCGTGACTGGCTGAAGCAGTGTCACTCAGTGTTTGGGAAAAGCAGCCTCCGGACGGAGAAGTCCCTGCAGTAAGCTTCGTTTCGTCGTGAACTTGCCTGAGCAAGATGGCAGCGCATGACGGATCCCAGTGGCACCGACAGACGAAGCCTGTGGACGACGCTCCTACGGTCGTTATAGATTTCAGGTGAGTTCTGCCGGCTTCTGCCTACAACTCTTTTATTCGCTTCACACGTAGCTTTGCCACTTGTCTTTCTGATGTTCCAGTTGCACGGATTTTGCTATCGTGTTTCAATGGCTTGGCAACGACGAAAACCGCACTGGACTATCCAGTAGCGGGTAAAACGGAGTGGTGCGCGCCAATATCGTGTTTCCTTATTCCATACATGCCAGAAAAACATGAAATTGCGAGTTGAAATCTCGGTTGCAAGTCGAGGTGGTGACACGTAGAGCAACGTTGCACCGATATATATTTGAAGGGTAAGTAAGATCAGCTGATCAAAATTCAATCTAATGCACCCGGCCCGAACATGCCTGACTATCCAGATTATGATTTTGGCTCGTGAAACTCTAGAATTAGTGTTTCTTTCCTTTGCTACCCAGACGTTGAAACACGTTTATACGTATTTATTCGCTGGCATATTCGAACTTCTCGCCGTGTTTGCTTGTTTGTTTTGTGTGTGTGTGTGTGTGTGTGTGTGTGTGTGTGTGTGGTGTGTGGTGTGTGTGTGTGTGTCGCGGCGCTTGCGTCCGTGCGTGCGGTGCGTGCGTAACTGCTGATAAAACTTTGATGCATAGCTTTTGTAGCACGGTTTCATTTATTGAAACAGTGGTGACTTGATCTTATGATGCTAAAAATTATCATGCAACAAAGGTAAATGTGAGTTTCACTTCAAAGTTGTAGTTTTTTTTTTTGTCCACAAACTGCATCCGAGCACAACCTCATCTCTGTGCATACTTGCTTTGTCTAATGTGGTGTGGTGCTAGTACCTATAGTAAACACAACACCGGCTAGTAATAATGGCAGTAAACATACTGCTCAAACGCTGTGTTTGCGTGGATATTGGATGCCTTTGTTATACCAGCCGTGGTTCAGTTCGGTATTATTTTCAACACAAAGATACAGTCTACAGTGATGTTGTGGGCAGTGGACAAAAATCCTTTTAAATGGACTTGGAAGCGTTACGCTGCGAAGCCCAAGGACGCGGGTTCTATTCCTGACCCCGGCAGCTGCATTTAGAAGGGGGCGAGATACAGAACTCCCATGCCCTCTGATTTGTGCACGTTGAAGAACTCCAGGTAGTTGAAATTAATCCGTGATCTCCCACTATGTAGCACCGCTTAATCGCATTGTGCTTTTCGCTCATAAATCTCTAGCAATTATTACTTCGTCATTATACCTCGAAACACTCGCTGTATCCTATTTGAATTCTATTCGCCATAGTCTGCAATGAATATTTAGCACTTTTTACAGCAGGGTACCTCATTTGACATTCTTTACAATGCACCTAATTGTCCCAATTTCGTGCCATAATCAGCTGTTGTTTTTAATATGTATATAAGTCACTTCAGCACTGTTCCTTTTTGTTTGACCGCTTCTCATCACCTCGATTGTTTGAGGTTTGAGGTGATGTTTGTGCTGCACAGTTTGCCCGAGTTTGCTCCCAACCCTCTATACTGGGTCAACGCTGGCTGGTGGGTTGTCCTTCCAGACAAACGGAAAAACGAGACCTTTGCCTGTTGATATAGATCTGAAGAAAAAAATGGCACATTAGGCCTTTAGAATAGCTGCACCTTCGTGCAGCTGTTCTGAAGCCAGGCACTAGAAGGGCACGCTCACAATGATGCGACAGAAAGAAGGCAGTGAAGGCAAGCCTAGTCTTGTCGTACATTCGCCATATTTCGTGTAGCTGTATACACATTTTGCCGTTTTCTTCGTTAAACTAATAATAACATTTGGCGTTTAACATCCCAAAACCACGATATGATTGAGAGACGCCGTAGTAGAGGGCTCTGGAAATTTCGACTACCTGGGGTTCTTTAACGTGCAGCTAAATCTAAGTACACGGGCCTCAAACATTTTCGCCTCCAACGAAAATGCAGCCGCCGAGGCCGGGACTCGATCCCGCGACCTACAGGTCTTCGTTAAAATACTGCTAGTCTAGTGGTTATGGTGCTCTACTGCTGACCCGCAGGTTGCGGGATCGAATCCTGGCCGCCGCGGCCCGCATTTTCGATGGAGGCGAAAATGGTTTAGACCCGTGTGCTTAGATTTAGGTGCACGTTAAAGAACTCCAGGTGGTCGAAACTTCCGAAGCCCTCCACTACGGCGTCTCTCATAATCTTATCGTGGTTTTGGGACGGTCAAACCCCAACAATTATTATTATTATTAAAATACTGCTGCCATGCTATACAGGGTGATTTTTTTCAGACAGTACATATCTTTTATAAAAAAACTCTATGACAGTCACGCTCCAGTAGTACTCTAGTTCGAGGCGGAAATATTCTGCCGCAACAAAAAATGCGTTGACGGGACTAATTAACAAAAACCCGTTAACTAATTTTTATTTATTGACCTTGAGGGCAGTTGTTTATATTAGAAATTTGTAGTGCGTGCCGCTTTATGGTATACCCATTTTTTCAGAAATCATGAAAGTTTTTACGTAACTCGAGATATTATTGGAAATTTTAAGGGCTAAATCAAAACTGATCGTGTCCGGCACACAGAAAACGCGGTTTTTCTGTTACGTCAGACCGGAGCTGCCCGCGACAAGGGAGTGACGAAATTTGAATGAAGGCGCGTCGTGGTCGTACCTTTTCGTGAAAACTGGCAAGTCATCTAACTTGCGTCAGCGGATCGCCTTACCTTTGCATGTGGCGTTTGGTGCTCATTTGTTTCTTTCGAGATGCGCGCATCCGAAACGGCAGTAATATCAACCTTTTCTTTCTATGTTTACAGATAAGTACCACACATCGCACCCACAAATAATAAGCTGTTACTTGTGTATTTCTGAATGCTTGCAGATTTTCCTGATCAACATTCTGCTTCGGCCCACCTTCATTAAACTATCATCACCTTCTTTCACGTGTAGCTCCGAGCTTACGTAACAGAGAAGCGACGTTGCCTGCACGTCAGGCGCTATCATTTTCGATTTCGTCCTTGAAATTCAAGGATGAATATCAACGAATTACGTGTAACTTTCGCGATTAAAAAAAATGTGTATGCCATAAATTGGCACGCGATACAACTTTCTAATATAAACACTACCTCAAGGTCAGGAATTAAAAGTTTAATTAATGAGTTTTTGTTAATTAATCTCTTCATTGCCATTTTAGTTGCAGCAAACTATTTCCTTCTGACATAGAGTGTGTGCGCGAAAACATCTTGAGCGTGACTATTAACAATTTTGATAAGAAATATGCGTTCTCTAAAAAAACATCCTTCTAATTGTACGGAGGTCATGCAGCGGAAACAGTTGCAGCTGGCTAAGGGAGTAACAGACCCTCAAAGTACAGCAAAGTTAATGAGTATCCCTGGTTTTGTTCATTGCCATGACACTTCATGGAATCTGGTGTGTGAGCGCTGCCCTTGTCAGATTAAAAGGTGATCGATCTGTCTGTCATCATGTGTTTATTTTTGTGCACTTGACTATTTCAGGTTGCTTCAAGACTGCACATTGAAGCTCTACAGCTGCATTTGACCAGGAAGCCTCCTTGGAAACTTCGTGTCTCGAGGTAGTCAAGACGTGTCCAAGAATTCGGAATAGCCACGCTTAAGGTCTGGCCGTGAGTGGTCTCGAATCAGTGCAACCTGCTGTCCTTTTCGCCAGAATGCCACCTGACCCTGACATGGTCTGGGAACACGACACTGCAAGCTCATGCACGCAAGCTGTGTCACCTATTGGGGTCCTGTATCTCAGATGACTACATGAGAATCCTGTACTACATGAGAACTACACATGTTGCATGTTTTGCGCTGTATGCCACATAAAATATGTAATGGATGTCGCAAAGAAGTGCTTGATGGCTGGCCATTGATTCCTATTCATAAAACTGACTGCTGGCTATGCTAATGTTTATGCCAGGTCTAGTATATTGCCGCATTTGACAGTAATGACGATGTTAGCGAAACTATTGCTTTTCATATCTCACTCATTCTGACAGTAATGTGTCTCGCTGTATTTCTGGACGGTGTTTCTGTATTTCAGTTCTGTACAGAACTCTCCATACCACCGCTAAATATATATTTATATATATCATACCTTAATATATAAGGTACTTGACACACGACGTACGTTTAGCATTAGCATAGTGCTAAAACGTACGTCGTGTGTCAAATGCCTTCCTACAGTATCAGGACCTTCGTGATCTTTCTGTAGCTCTTATATTTAAGGGTCATTCCATGCCAAGTGTCCCAGACGTGGCGCTCGCACATCGCAGATTTTGCTGATAAAATTTGTGCCTTTTCCTGTGCCACATGGAGTATTGTGGCAAAACATTCTTGCTCGAAAAAAATTTTTGACCGGTCCTGGCACCCCTTCGAATTTCGCTTCTATTTATTAAACTGTACCTAATAGAAAAATGTGTATAAAATCTACTTTTGTGTGTTGAGCTTCTAAACTGCGCTTGCGCTATCGCAGAGGTCTGTTTAGGTTGTCCCATTCATTATTTCCGCATTTTTGTGTTTCACTACCAGCTACGTAGCTTCAAAAACTACAAAAATCTTCAAAGGTCGTGAATTTTTCTTGAGCTATCTGGAACTCACCCTAACCAATATAATAATAGCCTGATTTCCAGGAAAGTGTATTTAGTACAGAAATGTTTAGGGGTAAAATAGACTTCAGATCTTTCCGAAAAAAATTGTGAAATTAGAGAAAATGTACGATTTGTTGCATGTTTGACCATATTTTTCATACTGATGCGGTCAAAGTAAAAATTCCTCGTCATGCGGCGTTTGATAAAAGACTTCATCGTTAAGTATATGAAAAAAGTCTTATCAAATCATTTTTTTGTTTTAAGGAAGAAAATAATTTTTGAATTTGGCCCTCCGAACGCGCAGTGCATTTCATTTTGTTGCCACTTCGCCGCAAAGCACGTGGTAGCCCTTGCAGCTGACACTCGTCACAGGCAACGGCCAGATGCGAGATTATGTCAGTGGCTCGTGAGTGGTCGAAAGTCTTGTCACGTTGATGTCAGGGCGACGAGTAATGAATTCGCGTTACAATGTGAGCTTGCTTGGCGGGCCCAATGGGAAGTATGGACGCCCGAGAGCAGCCTATGGCGTCGTTGGCACAATGTGCTAGAGGCCGTCTGTACAACACGTATACCCTGAGAAAGAAGTGTGTACAGTGTGCATTATTTCTTTCAGTATGTGTATGCTAGTTGTTGCAGACGTCCCTCTAGGACATTGTGCCAACGACTCCACATGCTGCTCTCGGGCGTCCATACTTTCCCATTGGGCCCGCCTAGCAATGCTCATTGTAACGCAAATTCATTACTCGTCGCCCTGACAGCGCGACAAGACTTTCGACCACTCACGAGCCGCTGACATACATCTCGCATCTGGCCGCTGCCTGTGACGAGTGTCAGCTGTAAGGGCGACCACGTGCTTTGCGGCGAAGTGGCAGCAAAATGAAATGCACTGCGCGATCGGAGGGCCAAATTCAAAAATTATTTTCTTCCTTAAAACAAAAAAAAATGATTTGATTAGACTTTCTTCGTTACTTAACGATGAAGTCTTCTATCAAACGCCACATGACGAGGATTTTTACTTTGACCGCATCAGTATGAAAAATACGGTCAAACATGTGACAAATCGTACATTTTCTCAAATATCACAATTTTTTCGGAAAGATTTGAAGTCTATTTTACCCCTAAACATTTCTGTACTAAAATACACTTTCCTGGAAATCAGGCTATGATTAATATTGGTTAGGGTGAGTTGCAAATAGCTCAAGAAAAATTCACGAACATTGAAGATTTTTGTAGTTTTTGAAGCTACGTAGCTGGTAGTGAAACACAAAAAAAAATCGGAAATAATGAATGGGACAACTAAACAGAACCTCTGTGATAGCGCAAGCGCGGTTTCGTAGCTCAACACCAAAAATAGATTTGATACACATTTTTCTATTAGGTACAGTTTAATAAATAGAAGCGAATTTCGAGGGGGTGCCATGATTGTCAAAATTTTTTCGACCAAAAGTGTTTTGCCACAATACTCCATGTGGCACAGGAAAAAGGCACAAATTTTATCAGCAAAATCTGTGATGTGCGAGCGCCACGTCTGGGACACTTGGCATGGAATGACACACACAACACACACACACACACACACACACACACACACACACACACTACACACACACATAAATATATATATATATATATATATATATATATATATATATATATATATATATATATATTATATATATATATATATATATATATATTGAGAGAGCGTAGGGCATCGGCAAGTTGGTAATTCATGTTTGACTTTTTGAGCGCGCAAAAGAACAGGGACGAAAAAACGACGCAGACACAGCGCTGACTTCCAACATATGCTTATTTTCTACAGTGGGTACATATATATATAGACAACAAAAAGCAACGCACGCAGGCGCATTGTACAGGAAGGCTTCATGTAAAACCACAAATAAGTATGCATGATAAGCAATCAAACAACCTGATACCGGATTTTTTTCTTCTTAAGAGATCAAGCGGTCATTCCTGACTACCACTATCGTCTAGTCACCCTGTGGGCCTTGCTTAGAAAGTCTAGTTCTTTTTGGATAGGTCAATTGAAGGTGCACTAATGCACATGTCTCCCAAACTTGCAATCTTCGCCGCTTCAATTATCTCACGTGTTGTTTGTGCCTGGCTCCTTCCTGTCGCAGTGCACTGCGAATACATGGGATCGCACCCACACTTCCTGCAGTGGAAAGCCAAATGTCCCACACTTCCAGTTCGCACGTTATTGCGTGCTCACGCAGCCTGTCATGGCACACCGTCCCGTCTGCCCTATGTATTTCTTGCCACAGGACAGCAGTAACTCATAGAACGATGTGTTCTCCACATTTAACAAAGCTTTCTTTGTGGCTTTTTTTGGCACCTGGTTTTTCAGAACCACTGTAGGAGGCCTTGCACAGATTATAAGCTGTTTGGTGCTGAAAGGACGACTCTTACGTTGGCGTTGTTTCCTATCTTTTTCAGCCTATGTGAGACATCGTGAAGGTACGGTATGACGGCGCATTTCTGCTTGACAGGCTCCGTTTCTGGTGAAGCCTGCTCCTCACCCTCGCGAGCATGTTTGACAGTCTTGAGAAGACCCTCCGCCACAGATGTGACGACATACTGAGGAAACCCGCCTTTTTCAGGCAGTCAGCTTGCGCCTGGAAACTACACGAACACTTGTGAGGACATGAGCGGCGAAGCGCATTCATTAGGGTTAATTTTGCAATACCCCTTTTAACTAGCTTGGAGTGGCCCGAAGAAAACGGCAGAAGCGGCTTATTGGCCTAGGCTCGTACGACCAGCAGACCTGGTCTCGCTCGAAGAACATTCGTAGTCAAGAAAACGCAAGGCGTTGGTTTGCGGCATTTCATGCGTGACTGCGAGCGGTTGCAGGAAACGCGTGAACAGATCAAGTACGTTTGAAGAATCATTGCCAAATTCGCCTGGACTTGATTCTAGAAAGACAACGTAGCCGTCTACATATCTAAACACCTTCTTACATTTGTGCCTGTTACTAGAAACTAGAAACAGAGCTAACAGGCACAATGTAAAGAGGTGTTTAGATATTAGACGACTACGTGTCTTTCTAGAATCAAGTCCAGGCGAATTTGGCAATGATTCTTCAAACGTACTTGATCTGTTCACGCTTTCCTGCAACCGCTCGCAGTCACGCATGAAATGCCGCAAAACAACGCCTGCGTTTTCTTGACTTACGAATGTTCTTCGAGCGAGACCAGGTCTGCTGGTCGTACGAGCCTAGGGCCAATAAGCCGCTTCTGCCGTTTCTTCGGGCCACTCCAAGCTAGTTAAAAGGGGTATTGCAAATTAACCCTAATGAATGCGCTTCGCCGCTCATGTCCTCACAAGTGTTCGTGTAGTTTCCAGGCGCAAGCTGACTGCCTGAAAAAGGCGGGGTTTCCTCAGTATGTCGTCACATCTGTGGCGGAGGGTCTTCTCAAGACTGTCAAACATGCTCGCGAGGGTGAGGAGCAGGCTTCACCAGAAACGGAGCCTGTCAAGCAGAAATGCGCCGTCATACCGTACCTTCACGATGTCTCACATAGGCTGAAAAAGATAGGAACAACGCCAACGTAAGAGTCGTCCTTTCAGCACCAAACAAGCTTTATAATCTGTGCAAGGCCTCCTACAGTGGTTCTGAAAAACCCAGGTGCCAAAAAAAGCACAAAGAAAGCTTTGTTAAATGTGAGAACAACATCGTTTATGAGTTACTGCTGTCCTGTGGCAAGAAATACATAGGGCAGACGGGACGGTGTGCCAATGACAGGCTGCGTGAGCACGCAAATAACGTGCGAACTGGAGGTGTGGGACATGTGGCTTTCCACTGCAGGAAGTGTGGGTGCGATCACATGTATTCGCAGTGCACTGCGACAGGAAGGAGCCAGGCACAAACAACACGTGAGATAATTGAAGCGGCGAAGATTGCAAGTTTGGGAGACATGTGCATTAGTGCACCTTCAATTGACCTATCCAAAAAGAACTAGACTTTCTAAGCAAGGCCCACAGGGTGACTAGACGATAGTGGTAGTCAGGAATGACCGCTTGATCTCTTAAAGAAGAAAAAAATCCGGTATCAGGTTGTTTGATTGCTTATCATGCATACTTATTTGTGGTTTTACATGAAGCCTTCCTGTACAATGCAGCCTGCGTGCGTTGCTTTTTGTTGTCTATATATATATATGTACCACTGTAGAAAATAAAGCATATGTTGGAAGTCAGCGCTGTGTCCGCGTCGTTTTTCGTCCCTGTTCTTTTGCAGCGCTCAAAAATGTCAAACCACACACACCCCACACACACACACATATATATATATATATATATATATATAATATATATATATAATATATTATATATATATATATATATATATATATATATATATATATATATATTAAAATGCTTAACAATTGTGGTGACGTGGCTAAGGACTACGCATTATTCGCAGGATGTTGTGCCTATAGTTTAGGTGCTTACTGATAAAACAGTAGGTTGTCATTACAATGTGAACATGTATGAAATGGCATGAAGTGTTTTAAAACCGATTCAGAGAATAATTTTACGAATCGCAGAAATTTCAGTTTGTTTATAGGATGAAGGCATGCAGACGTGAAAGAGAAGACACAGCAAACCAAACGCTAGCGTTTGAGCTGTCCGCATCTCTTCTGTTCCGTGTTGCATGGCTTACTTTCTTCTAGAATCAACATTTTTTGTTGTTTTACGCGAGCGGAAATTGTTCTGAGACTCATCTATATAAACTTCGAGTAGTATTTTATTTCCCCCAGAGGAATCGAGTGCAGCACTGTAAAGTTGCTACAAAACTTGTTGCGGCTGTCATGCATCCACCACAGTGTTCTGTTTGAGTAACCCGGGGAAGTGCCTTGTTGAGTAACAGAGGTAGCGGCACCAACTTTCGTCGATTGTCAGATAACAACCTAATGGTGTTCGCTCTGATTTGAAGTTCTTTTGAAATTCTTGATCAATCTCTATAACATTGTTTAGTTTATGTGTATTTGTACGCTGATTTTGAAAATGCAAATATTTTTCTACTATTATATGTCGTGTTAAGTATATCAAACATTTCATGTGCCATGTTAGGCCTGCACGAGTTACAAAGTAAGCATATCACAATAATATGAAATGGGAACTGTATGCAACATAACCAGAATGCATGTCCTAAACCCACTTAACAATAGTCATAGTATGCTGAACATTGACCAGTAATGTATGTCTAGCTGGTGATTCGCTCACGAGAGTTCAATATTACGTAACTTTTAACTCAAATGGGTTTAAAACGCGAGTTTATGTGGGCTAGTGGGTTCATGAACATTATGCCAGAACAGCGCAGTAAACTCCTTTAAAACTATTGCATACAGTTTTTATCCCCTAACTATAGCGATATGTCGATTTACTTTGTAACTCCAAGTTTGGAAAGGCTTGCTCATCAAGACACATGAAATTTTTATGTGTAAAAACTGCGTTTTCTTCCAGATAATTGCATATTTGAAATCGCCACATAAGTAAACCTAAACTCAGCAAGTTTCATCAATATCGACCAAGAAGAAAAATAAACGCATTATTTGTTGCAGAGTGTCTCATTGAGTACCACGAAGTGGTCACACTGACTCTTGCCAGGGGAGTCATGTACACCACTGTCCTTAAGGACAACGGAGTCAAAGGAACGCTCCAGTGGGGGTCAGCGTTACCATGGCAAAGGGGTCACCCTGACTACCTAGAGGTACTAGCGGGAAATAAAAGGTAGTCACGTAGACTCCTGCGTTGGGAGTAACGTAGACTCTCTGCTTGTGAGAAGGGAGTCGTTGGTCTGAAGAACGAAGGGAGTCGTTTTGTACACCCAAATTGTGAAGGGAGTCGTTGGTCTGAAGAGAAGGGAGTCCGTTTGACACCCAAAAGGATCATATGTGTAGCGAGGCGATTGCACCCAAAGGGAGTCAGTACAGACACCCTTTTTTTTTAAGAGTGTATATGTATAAAGCCGCCCTCAAACTGAAGAAGGTTGCGGGCATACATATGTTCCCGTGATGTTTTCCGCACCTAACAAGCTCTCCCGAATGCGCCCGCGTTTTCTTGTGGAAAAATGATAGGGCCGCCTGTGACACACAGCATGTGAAATCGTATTGACCTGTGTGTTGGTGTCGTTTTTGAAATACCCCTCCGCTGTTCTAGGACATACATCGGCCAGTCTGGTCGATGTTTAATATCAATTAAGGAACAATGTATCAGGATTACACTTGCCTTCGCACGCCAAGTGCTGCGCATGGCGCCGTTTGTCGAAACCAGGGGTGCTATTGGACTTCCGCCATTTTCTGTCAAATTTGACGTAGGCGTGACGTGTACACAATGATGACGCAAACGCATGAAATGCTTGCGAAACGTGACGTGAAGGGACATAAGATGCAAAGAAACGTGCAATTAAATAGTATTTTGTATCTGAAATTGTTAATGCAACAACAAAAAATAAAAGAAAAGTGAAGCGTTTAGTTTTAAAGTTGTGAAGCAGACGATATCGTCTGCAATTTAGCGCCATATTTGGAGATGAGCGACAAAGCCATAGTAACTTTTTTAGCCAATAAGCGAGCCAGCCAAGCCAGCGTCGACATTGCCGACATCGTTATTTCGCTGGTTGTTTTGTGTAGGTGTTCTGTGGTTATGTCGGCAGATCGCGAACAGTGGGCCGCGATGTTGCATTTTTTTACCGATCGTCCCGTATGGGGAGGGTGGTTTGCGACTTACTACCGGAGGTACGATGGGAGCCGTGACAGACGATGACAGAGCGCCTTTACCGCCTGGGCCCCAGCAGCAGGCCGCCGCCGGAGTGGCGGTGGCTATGCGCTGGCGGCAGCTCGAGCTCGAGGCGCGGAATGACGGTGCAGTCAGGTAAGCTTGCGTTTCACTCGGGTGGTGTTGAGTTTCAGCTATGCACATGCTTATTGCAGGAGAACAGGCGGAGGGCCGTTCGATTTGGCGACGCACGTTTCGGTGGACGACGCCCGCATCGTTACAAGTATGCGCGTCGACCCCGTCTTGGGCTGCGGTGGCCCTTCGTTCCCAGGGCCCGCGGCGTCCAGAAGCGCGCTATAAGGAGCTGCACAGCATTGCAAGTATTAAAATGCCCCTTCTGTTCCTTCTGTCTTTTTTGTTGCGGTGGCTGTTCCGCGTCTAGTTTATCTTAAGTAATGTGCCAACTAGCCCAACAGCCAGCTGAGTTATTTATAACGTCTCCGATGCGCGAAGTATCTTCCTGAACTGTCGTGATCATTAAGATGGTGCTATATGTTTTGCTGAGGATGCGTAAGGACTACTGTAAGTAAAAGTTACAATCATGTAAATATACATAAGCAGAAGCAATAAGAGTTAAGTTTCAGGACCTCACGTTACGCGCGATCAGTTGAATCTGAAAGATAAAGTCTAGGCGAATCTCAATCCACAGAAGTGATGCACCTCCGAAGGTGTTAACTGTGGAAGGTACTTCCACGTTGCTTACAACATACGGATAAGAAGTGCATAATGGCCACAATAAAGAAGAGGAATTGTAGTATTTCATGCAGTTGATGTTACATTGGACTGGCAACACTAAGAAGTGCACAAACTGCATTCAAAGAGATGTCTTTTATGCAGATGTGCTGGTTTCAAAACTGGCTGGTACAATATTAGAGGCATCCTTTGTTGTTGTTGGCAGCAGTGAATGATAAGACAATGATGTAAGCAATGAGACAACTTGACTGCTTTTTATTATTGCAAGGATGATGAATTGACTCACAATGATGAATTAACAGAAGAAGATCAATTGACTCACAATACATATGAAATATCATGTATTACTCTTGCATGTAAACTTTTATAGTCCACCAGAGAAACCAGGACAGAAAGTAGCTACACAGTGCTGTGCCCACGTTGCCCCTTTCGGTACTGGTTCGTTTTGTGCCTATAAGCGTTTACATAGATTACCAACCACAGCAAGCTTGTGCTCTTGCATGTACGAGTGGCTACTACATGAATAGAGCTTTTGTACACACCTGCCAGACTCGTACAGTCATCACATGGGTTCGCATTGTGAATAAAGTGCGAAAACAATGCTCTGGAATGGCATTCAATGTTGCATGCACTGCTGCAAAATAACACAGGCTGTTTACAGAGTCACTATGGTCTCAACAAACTAGTCCTGCTATGATTTGCGGCAGAACTGAGCATGCTTTTGCCTAACTGCTTGGTACAATTAGCATGCTCTCAATGAACGAACACAATGAAGCTTTTGTCAGAATACAATTCCTGCAAGAACACAAGTACAGGGGATAGGTATAGGATCGAACACAATGCAAGTGGCTACTTTGTCATGAGAAACAGCAAGAGCTTCTTGTGTTTCACGTTTCTGTGCACATCTCGCAGGAATGTAAACCCCATTACATCGAGTCGTGCCCAGCTGTGAACCACTACAGAGCGTGATCCTGCCTTTGCCTACCCGCCTGGTACATGTCTACTGCAGCCGTATCGTCGCTATTGTTGTAAAGGTCCGCATATTCTCATTCGAGTTCTTCAGTGCAAGGGATGTCGTCTGGCTCAGGCAGCTGCTGCCAAACACCGAGGTTGTGAAGCACGACACAAACTGCGATGATCTTCGACGTGAAGAGTGGGCCATAGTACAGTGTTCTGTACCTCTGCAAGCACCGAAAGTGGGCCTTGAGGACTCCAGTGCACAGTTATACGACGCACCGCAGTGAAGAGTGGGTGCGGTGGAATCGGGCAGCAGAGGATTCTGCAGGATGTGCTCCAGGGATGGGGTTAAGCAGCCAAGGTTGAAGCGAGTATGCACTATCACCTGTGGAGGACAGTGTTCCAATTAGCATAATATGAATGTATACATGAATATGTACTATTCCTTTCTCACTTCTTTTAACTTATTCGAAGACATCGTGTCACTGATATGCACTGCTTTCCTTTTTTTACAGCTAGAC
>NW_023615075.1:0-65477 GCF_013339695.2 Rhipicephalus sanguineus | reverse complement strand
ATCTGTCAACGCTGTACAAGTAATTCGAAGTTTGCGTGGGGTTTAGATATCCTCTTACACGTTCGAGCGCATCCTTTCGTTTCCACATTGCACACTGCTCGAGATAGGATAAAAAAAAAAAAAACTAGGCCCCAAGTAGTCGAACGCGTCAACCTGCGACGACCTCTCTATAGCGGGCGAGGAACTTTCCATTGTGTGATCTGCGATAAGAGGCGCACTACCTGAAGAGTTCTGCGAGCGAGAAGCTGTCGGGGCGGTCGTCGTGTGACGATAGCGTGCGCGCGTCGTTATTGCGCAAAAAAAGAAAAAAAAAAGAGAAAAACGCTATTGTCCTGGTATTTTGTGCGTAGCCCCCGTTGTATCAGCCAGCGTGCCCCACTGACGTCACTCTTGCTGTACTTCAGAGCACGGCTTAATGGAATATTTGGCACACACGTCCGAAACACTCGAGAGTTTCGTTTTTTTCACCGCAGGAAATGTACAGTACGGTCCACTGTTAAAGGGAACACTCCAATAAGCAACTTTCATTTTGTTGGCCCCCAAACGGCTAGTGGATGCGCAAAGATTGTTCGTGCACGTTACTGGTTTATCATAAGGGTTCGGAACTATCAACCACCAGTAGTGTTATGTAGATCTAAGCCACTATGCTTTTGCAGGAGAGCGAAATCCGAACATACCCGAAACGCAAGTGTTCCCTTTAACAGTGGACCCGTCTGTACGTAGTCCTAAACTTCGTGGACCCTGAGCCGAGGTTGATCGGAAACGGTGCCATTCCTTTGTTTCCGGTTTATACCTGAGGTTCTGGTTCGTTTCGAAGTGGCTATTTCTAAGAGAATACCTGACTTATTAGTACCCTTAACTACACATGTTGTATGGAGATATAACTCCATCATGGGTGCACTTGCTATTCAGTGTGTCCGTTGTGAAAACAGTGAGGGCTGTGTTTCCTCTGTAATATATTACGCTTGGGATATGAATCCCGACGTGGGAACCATTAAGTGATAGTGTCAGCGTACCATATAACCAAGATGCGAATTCAGGCTTGGTCTATCTATACTCAGTTCGTAATTTTGTACCAGCCGGTTGATTGAGGCATGATGCTGGGCTGTACAGGTTCACGAAATGTGTTCGAAATCGAGCTGTTCTCATGTCGATAACAATAATGCGTATAGTTTCGCAGTGCCACTATTTTTTCTCTTCGAGCTTTAGCGTACTCGCGAAACAAGCTCACGTGACTGTGTCTATACTGGAACTTTTCCTTGTGCAGCTCCTCCCAGGAGGGCGAAGCAAAAAGAGCTGCGCGCTCGTCAAAAAAATTTCGCGTCAGTGATTTATCTTTCGAGACGAACAAAGGTTGTGCAACGTACCGTCGCTCACCTCCCTATCTCGCACACCTTTCTTTTAAAACTTTCTTTTTTGTTCGTTAGGGGGCGCTGTATCAGCAGCATGCCAAAAGATAAAACGCGAAAACTAAGAGACAACGCGCCGTAGCTAATTTCGCATTCTTGTCAACGATGGGGGGCCGCGGACGCCTGGGGTTTTTGCGCAATGGCTTATTCACCTCTGTACGCGTTGTCCTTCGTGCTGCAAGTCTAGCTCACCGTTACTCAAGGGCGTGGTCGTTCGGCAGGTCACACAAAAGGTCACGTGCAAGAAGAAAAAGAAAGTGTCGCTTCTTTTACCACTCTTGACTGCGTCTTCGTTTCTTATCTTGCACTTATAACGTAGTTTGCTTCATATAGTCGCGTCCCAATTTCCCTCTCAGTCGTTTTTTTTTTTTATTGAGTTAGCGTCTCTCTTCAGTTTTCTCCTTTCTTTTTCTTTCACTAAGAGCACTTCACTCAAGCTAATTACCGTCGCTCGATTAGTATCCATCCTCGAGTTTCTATAGTTTTGTTGTGCAGTGAGCCCTAATTGCCTTCTCGATGGGGCGCATCCATCTATACCTTAATTGTATAGCTCCTTTCTGGCTTCCATCTATCAGGTCTCCGCTTCTTTTGTTTCTCGTTACTCGTGCACTTGTATGCTCGTGATGTCCGCCACACCACTTTCGCGTTGCGCCCGAGCCCCCCTCATACCTTGTCATTCGCTACTGTCGGGTTATGGTTTGTGCTGGCTGCGAACGGTTCCAAAGGCGCGCCGCCGGATTTACACCGGCGACCCGCAACCCTGACGACCTTGAAAGCGTTGTACGTATATTGAGTTGCGGCGGTGGGTTTGTAACCATCGTATTCCGCGAACCGGCGTTTCACAACTCCGATATCACCTCGAGTCGCGAATGGAAAAAATGCTGAGTGGAAATGTGGGCTCACTGAAATTCAAGATGGCGGTGACGCCGCTGTAGAGGGAATGGGCGCACTGTAGACTTCGTCCTGGTGCTCTTATATTCACTTCTAAAGCGTAAAAAACATTTATGCGCGTGCCGTTTCTGAAGAAACAGTATAACCGCCGCGGTGGTCTAGTGGTTATGGTGCTCGACTGCTGACCCGAAGGTCGCGGGATCGAATCCTGACCGCGGCGGACGGAGGCAAAATGCTTCAGAGGCCCGCGTGCCTAAATTTAGGTGCAAGTTTAAAGAACCCCAGGTGGCCGAAATTTCCGGAGCCCTCCACTACGGCGTCTTTCGTAATGACATCGTGGTTCTGGGACGTAAAACTCCAATTATAGTTGTTCAAGAAATAATGTAGAGCATCATTTAACCATATCTTAATAGCGCGCTCGGGCCACTTCCGACAAATCAGTCACTGTCGCGACTAGAGCGAGCTGCTCCGTGTAACTAAACCTAACTGTCCTGGTCCGTGGCTCTGCTCAGCCGCTGTTAGCGTACGCGCGTTAACATGTGCGGCGTTATCCGTCGCGATACCCTTTAAACTGTGACCTGTCTGCGGGCAGACGGGCGTGGCTTCCAAGGTGACTGTTGGGCTCTCCTCGAGAGATACACCGACGTCTTACTCTCCTCCTCCTTCTCACCTTCTTCGACGACGACAGCAACTTGCCGCGCTTTGATGGATCGGTGCGCGCTCGGTGAATAATGCACAATGGTTTCTCGTCTCTGCCGCGCTACCGCCGCACGCCGGGGGTGGTGACATCGGTTGAGGCGCGCGCTGTCGACTGCTCTTGCCGAACCTAGTTGAAGCACCCGCAGCTCCGATGTGTGCGCACGGGTCGCCGATAGTTGGCGCTACAGCCGCAGCTGCATTAGAGAGGGCTGGCGACTCCTCGCCCTTGTCTTGCCGCCTTGTCTTACTGCACGACATTCGGGCACCGGGGCTTTCGACACTGTTGACGCATCCCTGCGAAAAGGTCCCGTCTCGGGTCGCGGCGAACTTTCGTCGTCTTCGGGGGTTGACACTGACTGAATGTGCCGGCGCGGCTCATTAAGGCGATCGTACCGTCCCACCACTTGCCAGCCAGCGCCTGTGTAGTGTAGACCGTTGAACAATAAGGATAGATAGATGTTCCTGGCGCCGTGGTTAAGCGTCAGCTTTGCGCAAGCGTGTCGGTTCTTTCGTGTTTCTCGTTTTTTTTTCTAAGTCTTCGGCGGATGTCTGCTATAGCAAACAGGGCAGTCTGCAAGCGCGTCTTGTTAAAGAAAACAGCGGTTACCTTTCTGCAGGTGTACTGTCCGGTCTGTTGCTAAACAGTCAACCATTTATAAAGAAACGCGAAGAACTTTTGCAACCCCATATATCTAAAAGGCTCTTGATGTAACTATGTATACATACCTTTACACGCAGTTTGTCTTCGCGTGCTTCCGCCGTATTCCGGCGATAACCGACGGCGTAAACCAAGTGGTATGTTCTCTTTAACAACGGACTGGACTGTATGTGCAGGTAGGGGAGCTTTTCGCTATACACCTGAGCTTTTGTTCCCATAGACGCAGTTCGGCAAGCGGTCTGTAAAATATATATTCACGTAGTGTCGAAGATCGCGGACTTTATGCTGCAATTAAAACGTTGGTAGCCACTTTAAAAGATCGCTGGCATCATGCCGTGTCCGAGACGAACTTATTGCGCCAGCGTAATCAGTGGCGTACTACGCTTTTGCTGTCGCGATAAACCGAAGTGCCCCACTGTTCGGTCACATAGCTAATCAGTATTTGATCGATATCGCTATTCTGCGTACAACACCGCTACGCCGCTTGCACTCCGCGTGCCAACGTCCTTGTCTGAAAGACCGGTTACGTCATTTTAATTAGCCAATGGGAAGAGACTGCCGTGAGAACTTTTCAAGCTTATATACGTCACTGCGACGATCATGTGGGCGGACGACTACAAAAAGATCGGACCTCCGTGGCTGTGATCGCGGCTATCTCTGTAGTGCATGAAATCGCTACGCTGCCAAAAAAAAAAAAAAAAAAAAAAAAAAAAAAAAAACTGCGGTCCGAAGGTTTTGCTTCCTTCAACTCTTATCGGCTGGCGCAACACGCATAGTCTTTCCTGTAGATCACGTGTCATTCGCTCTTTCTTTTTCTTACGTGGTCACGAGAGCGCAGTGCGCAGGGTCAGTAGTTCAATACCCGGCGATAACCCGATTCGCCTGTCGGATGATAGCTGCTTCCACCGCCACTTGACTCCGTTTCTTTCGACGACAAACGGCGACAGTGCAGCGTGATGAAAGGGGGTTAACGGCGTGCCTATACTTTGCTCTTGATCGAATGACCCGCATCGTTCACTGCTTGTGAGCGATAATGCCCTACCTCAGTGCACTTACACTACTGGGTCGCGTTCGGGTCAGGTCAAAACGGGCATTGGTACTTTGATCTCGTGTACGACCGGATCTTGAACCCGCTAAACAGCCTCGAATAATCACATTTAAAATTCTCTCTTAGTATGAATCTATAAAGCCGATGAAGTCGGCGAGCTATAATAAAGCGATGGCTTGACGTTTTAAGCGTTACGCCGAAGCGCTGAACGTGTTCGTTTGACTTTTCACGTGATATTAGACCATGACGGATACGGGGAAAATGTCAGCCATTTGACGCAAGAGTCGACGCGTCGTCTTGGTTCCCGTGCGGTAAACATAAAACTATTCGTTTCAAACATTCGCCACAAGTCTTCCTGTATAGGCCCTCAGCGCTGCGGTAGTAAATTAGGCTTTTGTAGTAACAAAATCGATCTCCTCTCGTTAATCGTTCAGTCATTGAAGAGATATTGCACTGCGTTCTGTAGAGGAACGGAAGAATTAATATAACAAGCTTCGGTGACGTCATTCGCCGAGCCGGTCCAGGTATTGTTGCGTTTTCGCAGAGGGGACGGACTGTTGAACAATATAAACTATTCACTAATTGAGGACCGTGGAAGAACGTGCGGAACCAAATATAGAATGGTTTTCTGCAAGCAGGATGTGCCATATTCTTGTGTCAATAGAAATGCTTTGAGAATTGTGGTACGTCAAACAGGCCTATAACGGCTCCAGATTTGGGCGTTGAACTAGAGGAAGCAGTGGCCTTCACTTTCTGAAGTAGACTTCTCCCCCCCCCCCCTTTTTTTCTTTGTCAAATGAATTAAGTTAAGCTTGGGACAGTTATAATCAAAGGTGATTTAGTGTTGTCCTTTAGGTGTACTTCAGCCGATGAGGGTGCTTTGTAGTTTACGTGTACGTCAACGTAAGCGTAAGGTAACCGCAAGTGACACCGGCAACTCTGGCGGGTAAACGCACTTTGAAGCGAACGCCCGCCCATTGTAGGGTATTTCCTCAGTAGCTTGTATAGTACGATGCCCTGGCGTACACTGACGTCAGACATATTGTAGTCAGTTAGCGCGCATCTGCTGCTGCTGCGGCTTCCTTTAGATCTTTGCTCCCTCCCGGGGAGGTATTCAGTCACGTGACAATCTTTGCCTTTGAACGATTGAGCTCGCATCGCGTGCACAGGTGTCACCGGCGGTTTCATATAGTCGTCTTTGTCTTCTCCCCATCTGCGCAGGCGCAGTTCGTGCGGCTTCTTCCACGCCGCATTCCTATTCTTTTCGTTAGCGTTGTAACCGCTTGCTTCTTTTTCTTGGCCTCTCTTTCTCAGTTTTTTATATCTCTCGCCTTTCTCGAGCTTATATATTGTCGGCGAAACACGAATCGCGACATGTGCGTTTTGCTCTCGGTGGATTTCTCATTCGTCGCAAGGCGCCGTCTTATGTTGTTCGCGTAAACAGCGGCTTCTCGTGGCTGGTGCCGGGCTGTGCAGGATATGCCTTCCGAGAAGGTACGCCGTAGCGCCATGTTTATCTTACCATTGCTACGCGAACGCGTTGCTCTTACGGTGGTATGGTAGTTCATGGACTATCGCGTAGTCGTGGCGCACATCGGATGTAACAAATTCGCTGTAATACAGCTTAAATCTGTTCCTTGTGCTATGCCTCGGTGAAGCTGGCATAGCGTGCGTCCGCCCTCTACCAGCTCGAAAATACGACATGTCTGCTGCTGCGAACGATGCCTCACCGTAAGCGCGCGCTACGTCGTTAGTTTTAAATTTTGATTGCCTGATGTAGTAACTGTTTTCTTCTTTCTTTCTTTCTTTTTTCGATGCATGACCTGCACAAGCGGTGTTGCGGCCGCCGAATCAGAGGTTCAACGCATAAACCGTTCAATGATCTGCTCGTAGCATTCCTGTTAGAACTGCAGTGAAACGTTCTACCAGTTAACGCCCGCGAAAAGTCGTGACGTCAGTAATTTTAGTTGTTTCAGCCTTTAAACGGTCTCCCTACAAGCTACTCGGGTTCATATGTCAATATAATCCAACCTCCCCCCCCCCCTTTCCCCTCCTCTAGGCTACATCTCTTCGCTACTGAAAAACTCTCACCGCTTGTCGCCCGAACGTGTCGCTTCCTTACCGAAAATTTATAGAGCACGTCACGTCTGATTCATTGTGATGTGGTTATCGTGTTATCTCGCATTTTTCGCCGTGCAGCTTGGGCAGGCGCAAGCGAAGTGGTATGTGCGCGCATATACCGGGTGCTTGGCACCCGCGCGTGTTTGTCTTTCGTTTATACGTGAAAGTGTAAATATATACTACGGCGCGTCCTTCGACGGGCTCGATCGCTTCTCTATCTGCATCTGCTGTTGCTGCTGTATTGCTCTATCTCATCAGTGGAAGCTTTGCGCAAGCGGCCTTCGCGCGTTCAGGCATGCGAGGCCTCCCCGAGTGCCGCTGTTGCATACTTGTAGGGCTCTCGAATGAGCGGAATTCTGTCGAGTCGCGTGTGAAATCCTCCGCAGCTTCGCCGGCGACGTCAGTACGCTCGCGAACTCACGTACAGGCGTCCTTCGCACGGGACACGGTGCAACGCGATCGCTCACATGCGCGTACGCGCGCTGCGTATAGGTATATATACGGCGGGTTTCATTATACACGCTGCAGCCTGCTCGTGGCTTGCAGTTTCGAGGGAAGAAAACCAAATGCGTTGATCAGCGAATTCATCCGGTTCCAAGCTCACGCGCATTCGTTGGTGACGTTGCCTTTTTTTTTTTTTTTTTTGAGCTTTGAAAAAGACGTGTGCGCAAAGAGTGAAACGGCGAGGGAGCTTTTATCCTCTTTTCAGTCGAGGTACACGCGCCTGTGCCTATTTGCGACCCGTTTGTCCAACGATGAGACTTATACTGCATACGGTCGTATGCTTGGTAGCCACTGTCAACGGAACGAAGAGGTAACTTTGATTGAAAGGGCGTCTGTATAGAAAAAAAGTGAGCTGCATTACTTCCGAATGCATTTCATATAAATACACGTACGCGCAAGAAATATCAATAAGTTTTATCGCGAGAGTGCGAAACGAAATACGTGTCGCAGTTGGGCCTGACGTCACGGATTTTTGTGTGCATGAATCCACGTAATCTAAAGTCAGCAGCCATTGATAGCCTTTTTTTTCTGTATCCGCCAGTGTGTTCGTTTCTTTTCAAACGGCATCTCAGGGTACCACGGACACACGGAACGGCAAGCGAATGCAAACGTCATCTCTCAGCTGACGTTTACTGGAATATGCAAACACACATGCTTACGCAGTAAAAAAAAAAAAAACAATCAAAAAAGAAAAAAAAACATTCAAGTACTTAATTTCTTTGTCCTGCAAAACGACACGGAAAAAGACTGTTACATGACTTTGCCTCGATGAGCCACGCTTCTCCATGATGTTTATAATTTCGGGTCGATGACAGCGTTATTGTATTACTAGTTATCTACAGAGAAAACGACTCTTCCTGAAATGTGCCGTTCGGCCGATTAGTCATCGAGGAAGTGGCTCATTGTGGCTGTTGTTTCCGCCGCACCACGTGCACCCGTTGCCAGTGCAGGAAGCTTGACGTGAGCTCAGCCGAGGCAAGTCCTTCGTCCGCTGCCGACTTCCACCCTGCTTCGCCCCGGAGCGCGTATATCGTCAGCCTTCTTGCCGCGTAGACGCGTTTCTTCGAAGCAGGACCCCTCGTCATTGTCTTTAGTTTCCGCTGCGGATAGCAACGCTGCCTTTTCAAAGCGATAGACAAGGAGTCCCGGGCGCCGTACACCGCCTTAATAGTTTACTATAGGAATCTGCGATCGGCTGTGTGCACTGCAGTGCGCTTTCTCCGCATAGCATCTGGGCGTGTCGCATAGCTGCGCAGTTGGATTCTCAAGGGATCGTTGGCATCGCTTCCCCGATGCGTGGAGTGCAGGTGTGTGCCTAGACGTTGCCGACTCAAAGGTCAAAGTGCCATGCCGTCCCTGTCAACGCTATGTTTCAATTGCACTCAGCTTTACGGACGTTGACGCTTGCACTTCGAGTTCCTTAACCGCGCGTCTGACTTTCACATCTGCTGTTTCAACTTCGAAAGTTTCGGAAGCGGCTGAGCAATCCGTCTCGTTCTCTTTCTTTCTCTTCCTCTCTGCAATACCTAGTGTGACAGCATTTCCGGCTGCCTAAATGCACGTTGGAGTAGAATAAGCCGCTCGCACCATTTTTACTCTCTTGTTCGCTGCGTGCCTGTGTCATCACTATGCACGCTGTACAGCTGGGCTATACATGCACATCATATGGCTTTCTTTGGTGTAGAAATACTTCTTCATGTCAGCAATAACGAAACACACGCACCGCGCGCACACGCAAGCGTGCGAAGCATTGTGTGTGTATGACGCAATAGCAACAATGCAAATATAGAAGAGGTCGACACTCCTTACTCAGCCTGATTAGGTTTCACATTCGACCGACTGATCGAATAAGCGCGTACCTCTCCCTACGTCTCTCTCTCTCTCTCTATTCGCTCCAGCTTCCTGGCCTCGCACCTTTCTGCCGGTTGTTTGCAACGTCTAACAGAATAGTAAGCGCTGGGGGAAAAAGAAAAAAAGGAAAAAGCAAATCCCCTGGCAGAGGCGCCTGCAGGCGCACAGCGCGCATTCACACACACACACACACGCGCACCGGAGCCGAGGACAGTGCTACTGTAGAAACTCTGACAGCAGCAGCACTCTCCGATGATTAAATTCGCCGCGCCTCGGCGTCGCCCGGCCGATCGGTGCGCTCATTTGGCGCAACCCACCATTAAGAGACCTATGGCCGCGCGTTGCCTGTAAAGTCAGTTACATGCAGCGTAGGTTATGCTGTGATAGGCGCTCTCTTCAGTGGGTGGTGTCTCATGTACTTCCCAACTCATGCAAATGTTAAGCTGGGAGATTTCCAGCTTAGTAGGATAACTCTCCTGCTTAGAACTCCGTTCTGCAGCGCTGGACTCGAGCCAAAACTCGTCTTTTTAGTAGACGCGCGAAGTAAACTTAAAGCTAAAGTGACAACAAGAGGTAATAGCGGTAAAAAACAAGAAAAAGATAAAAAAAATACCCGGGTACTGACTGCGTCGGTGCGGTCGAAAGCCTTATCGGCATAAATTACTTAACTTCATGAATAAAACCACGAAAAGAAGTAATTAGAACCCCACGCCTATCACACGCGCTTACATACGTGTGAGTTGAATGGGGCGATTGCTCCTTATAGCCGGTTTCTAAGCATTTTGTACTACCAAATGTACACTTCGGAGCTTAATTAACGCGAATATGAACGTGGAGCAGCAACATTACATCTCATCTTCACGTTTCAATCAATAGTGATAGTGCATTGCGATGAAGGCTTCTTTTGTCTGATGTACTTTTCTCATTTTTCACTGTTCGCAAGCGCGAGCGCGTGAATGTGTATGTGTACATTGAGATAGAGCGCTGCACACCTTTAAAGCACGTCTTGATCCAAGGACACACGCTGTGTGTAACAAACGCTCCAAACTCGCCCGTATATGCATGGCCGAACGAAGGGGGCGCGTGTTTCGAATGTCGTTCGTGTCTCCGTTGGACGTGACCGCTGCTTGCACGCCCTGTAGTGCGCGGAATTTGCATTACCGGGGTAACAATGTGTGTCAGAATAAGTAGCAACAGCAGCGCCATAGCGCGCTCTGTAGGCCGTGCGCGTCGCGTGCATTTGCCGCAAAATTCCTCTCGGTTCGCTCGGCTCATTTGTCGGGCGACCGAGATGTCTTTCTTTATTTTTTTTTTTTTTCGTATGTTCTGTGCCGTCGGCTACACGGCCAACCAGGTGGTGGGGCCATCGATATTCATTGCTTTTCGACGGCACGCGTGCACTCGGGGCCCCGCCTTGCGGTGCGTATAGCTTCATTTCTGTCGAATGAGGTTCGTGGTGGAGCGTGCGGAGGCATACCGTTTCAGACAGGCGATCTCCACACACCTTGTCCCCGTTTCAATGTTCCGTGGCAGTGGTGTCGGTGTATAGACAGCTTGCAAAGACACACGCGAAAGAAAGGCGTCGCTCTCGCTCTGTCATCCTCTTGTGGCTATGGGCAACCTGATTCAAACACACATCCCGAAGTGGTGATTGATTTAATAGTTTCTTTTTTTTTGAGTTCTTGTACATCGCCGAACCTTTCGGCCACAACCTTAGCTCTCTTGCGCTCGACCCATAGAGACGTGGGTGTTAATATTACTTCGTTTATTAATTTTTTAGGTGGCCAACCTGATGTATGTACATACATATCACTTGTCACGTTGGGTGCATTTGCAGGTAGCAACATGACAGGCTTTTGTGCCTCATCCTTAGACCACGCATTAGCATCCATAGCGCTACTGTTAATCATTCTCATTGTAACTCGCCGAAAATAAAGTCTTGAGGGACTCTATAGAAATAGAGAAGAGGGTTGAAAGCGCAGGTTCATGCCTTCGGCGAATTGCGAGACCGGACGCGTCGGCATCTAGAGTCTCAGATTGCTTCGTGAAGTGCAACTCTTGCGGTGAAGTCTATTCCCAGGTACTGCCCACACGCAATCACAATTTCGGCGGTAGTTTCCTCACTTTGTCTATGCGTGACGTCACATGGCTCCTGTGTAGCGTCACATGAAGTGTGTGTTGCGGCGGGGGGGGGGGGGGTGCATCTGTCTCGTTTTTTCACGCCTGTACCTATTCTGCAGTGCGGCGGTTATATTGGTTGGCGCTTCCTCTCAGCTGCATCTTCGCTTGTGCGCGTTGTTGACCTGATTACTGTCCTTGTCTCACAGCTCGTTTCAACGAAGACAGCTCAGTGCCGTCACGATGAGTGATCCGGTACACATCCACCCAGTATCGCGTACCGTTATAACGGGCCAAAGGACCCGTGTTCTCGAGTGCAATTTATCTCCACGGATCGACCGTTCAACGCTATTTTGAAACCCAGCTTTTACGGCTCTTTTTTCCACGTGTATGGACGGGAGCAGGTAGCGACTTGACAAGTCGGGGATCTTGGCTGTTTCGCGGTGATGCAATGTTGACGCACCCTCGTGGAGTGGCTGGTCAATCATCTCGGCAAACTTGTAGACGTTGTTGCACTCCTTACAGTTGTATAGCCCGCGATTTCGTCATTCATGGCTAGGCCAGCTCGCTCGCGAAATAATTTCTTTACAGCGGAGTGTGCAGTGCTTTCGGGCGCGGCCGTTGCTGACACGCGCGAGCCTACATACGACGTACGTACATAGAGCACTGCACGGGCCCGGCCCGGGCTGCGGGCCGGGCCGTCCGAAGCGTTTTCCGGCGGGCCCGGGCTGGGCTCGGGCGTGAAAGTGCGGGCCCGGGCCGGGCCTGGGCTTGAAGCCGCGGGCCTGGGCCGGGCCCGGGCTTGAGGCTGCGGGCCGGGCCGGACTCGGTAAGTCGGGCCTTCGAGCACACGCGAACGTTATGCATTGCATGAAGTGACACGTGCAAAGAGCTGGCTCTTAGTAAAGCTTAGCAATAAAATAGAAACAGTTGAAGTGCTATTTTTTTTTTCACCAGTATAGATATAGATTGGCACTGTATATTTTCACTAACGTTTCGTCTGCTGGACCAAACTTTGTCAAAGTAACAAGTACATCGTGGTGGGTTTCCTTATAAACACGCCAGATCATAATATATATATATATATATATATATATATATATATATATATATATATATATATATATATATTAACAGCACTAACAATGGGCCAGATCACGGTTGTTCCCATGGGAGGAATAAAGATTTCGATCTTTTATTCGAGGTTGACACATACGGTACATTTCATTTCTATTCCTTGGTATTACGTGCCAAAACCACGATATGATTTTGAGGTCGCGTCGTAGTGGCACCGGATTAATTTCGACCACCTTGAGTTCTCTAACGTGCGCCTAAAGATAAGTATATAGACGGGTGTTCTTGCATTTCGCCCCCATCAAATTGCGGCCGCCGTGGCCGCGGGAATCGCACCCGCGTCCTAGGACTTAACAGCGAAACAGATTAACCGCTTAGCTACCACCGCAGGCAAAGCAACATTTCGATGCATGTACACACCGTCCGATCGCCCGCTACAAAGCGATCGATTTTCTGTCCGATCGGCCGCTGCAAAGCGCACGGCATCATTAATAATCAACAACTAATATTTTCTAGCGTGCCCGGGTCAGGTCTGGTCATGAACAAGCGCGCCCTGGATTAGTTTAGTAATGAACGCCCGGGCCGGGCCGGGCTCGGGCTGGGTACGGTCAAGTACGCCCGGGCCGGGCCCGGGATTGGAACCACGGGCCGGGGCCGGGCTCGGGCTGGGTTCGCTTATGTACGCCCGGGCCCGGGCCGGGCCCGCGCTTGGAACCACGGGTCCGGGCTGGGCTCGGGCTTCATAAAGCGGGCCCGGGCCGGGCCAGAGCCGTAAAATCCGGCCCGTGCAGTGCTCTAGACGTATGTACATACCTGCCAGCGTCCACACGGGACACTCGAAGGCGCTCCGTACATTCATGCACGCTAGGGGGGCTCGACGTGAAGCGGAGATGCGGTCTTACCTTATCGGCGCCCACTATGCGCTATTAACAGCTGATAAGCTGGGAGGTGCGAGGACAGGGGCTATACACGTATCCGCGCTCTGCTTTGCATGGCGCCTGCGAGGAACGCTGCCGCGTCGCTGTTTGCCCCGTCTTCCGACTTGCGCCATATACGCCTCGTTGTTTAGTTCTATTGCTGCGTCTTTGTGTCAATGCATAAACGTTCCATTCATACAGGAAAAGACGTTGCAGTGCCTGTTTCTCGGGCGAAAGTTAGTGCTCCAATCTGTACAATATAGAATTGCGCATTGAGCGTGACCCCTCTCTGTTCTGCGTGGCATCATTTCGAACTGTGCGTTCGTTTCTGCATAGCAACTGAACCTCCTTGACAGCCCGTCAGCGAGGCAGCGCAGTTGGACACATTTGCGCGTGCCCGAATAATACGCTGTGTTACATCTATACGGCAAATGTCGGACATGACCTATGCGCGTAGTTTAATTTCGTTTTTCTTCTTTTCGTTTTCTTTCCTTAGTAAACGTGCTAGTATCTCACATAGACCGAACGGTCGTTGTTAGCAGCTGCTGTTATGTATTTGCTGTCTTGCAGCGCAGTGCATTGCGCGGAGTTCCACTGTGACAGAGCGTTGCGAATGTTCGTTTTTTTCACCTCTGTCTACTGAACTATGAAATACCACATAGCTCCCTCAATTTGGAAAGCGCGCAAGTCCTGGTTATAAATCTAGCAGCATCGGTACACAGATTTACGTTGTCGCACGATCGCATCGCAATCGTTCGCCTCTGAAATTGCGCGTACGTATACAGTAACAAAAATTTTATAATGGCGCTGTGCGGACATGAAACGCAGATGTATTGCAGTCGCTGAATAAACTCGTCCGCGTTAATTCGCGTTCGCCCTGTTCGGCATTTCTGTTGTCCATCAGTATTCCGCAATCATTTCTTTTTATCGTTCTTACCCCCCCCCCCCCCTCCCATCAAGTTGCGCGAAAAACTCGGCACCCCCCTCCCTTTCCCCCAATCATCTTTTTTTATCGTTCCAAATTGCGCGAAAAAACTGCGCAACCCCCTCCACTCTGTCAGCATTGGTCGGTCAGCAAGCGCGCTTCACGCGTCAGCGCGGCCTCCTCCTCAATTCCCTACTTCGACCTGCGCAACCTGTGCATTGCCTGAGACCGATTAGATTGGAAGCGTGTTGCGCTGCAGCCTCCTCTTGAGAGGAATCGGACCCTCTGTGTGTGACGTATTTTCTTCCACTCGATGGCGTTACGTCTTACAAATGAAGGGGAGGGGGGAGAGGGGGTATATAGTTAGTAGCGGGGTAGGGGGAAGAGGCTGCTGTGGCAATCGGAAGCGAGGAGACGGGTACGTACGTGGGTGAGACTGATAACGGAGATGAAGAGCTGAGGAGCCGGGGCTGACGATGGCGTCTGCGCCGTCTGTCGATAAGAGTTGGGTGGGGGTGGGATGCACAATATCTTCTTCTCCTCCTTTCCCATCGTCGTCAGGAGGAGGGGGGGGGATGACACCGTCGGCGGCCTCTCGAGCGCTTCAAAGAGCGAGTCGCCGTCTTCGTCGGCGCTTAGAACGGTCGCGACCTCGCGGCCGCCATCATCACTCATCGTCGCCGTCGCTGAAAAGTCGGGGGAAAAAAAAGAAGTATTGTGTCGCGTCCCTTTGGGCACCGTACGTACGTGGTGTGTCGATCGTGCGCGTGCTTTCGAACTGCTGCTGTGAAGGTTGGTGTTTCATCTCCAAAAGAACTACGTCGCCGGGTTTGGGGGAACGTAACGCAACGGAAGAAACATGGCCGACGACAAGGTATATCCCTAACCTTCTTATGCATTGCGTGCCGTCGTTTGGTGCGAGTGTTTGAAGTTGATTCGGACGCCGGAGGATCGAGTCGCCAGTGTGAACACTGTGTGAACGCATGTATGTGCCGCGTTAACGCACAGCGCTGCTATGAGTTACAAGGGAAAAAAATGACCGACGGCAGGATGTTTTTTCCGTGACTCTGCTCCAACATCTTTATTGCAGACATTTCTCAACACGTGTGCGGACTTACCCGAAGGATTGTCTTCTCTCTTCTTGCGTTTTCTTTTTTTTTTTATCAACCGCAAGTGCTGTTTGCTGAAGGCGGCAGCTTAATTATTCCCCATGCTCGTCGCCGTTCTGTTGATATGCTCTCTTATGAATTGCGCTGGCGGATCATCCATCTTGAATGTCCTCTATGACCCGAGTCAAGATGATACGCGATAACGGTGGTTTAAATTTCGTCCCGTCCCCTTCTCGTGATCACAATTTTTTTTTTAACCCCGTCAATTTATCTTATGCGTTCTGCGCACTTTGTGCACCGTCGGTAGCCCCGCCAGCGAACACGCCTTCTTTTCTCGAGTACGGCGAAGAAATCTGCCCCCGTTTAGTGGCACGGCAGGGCGTGTGATACGGGCTGCTGATAAATATGGCGGAGGTTTGGGTGCGTATCTCTCGGGCCGCCATGTTTTTTTGCGGGGTTGCGTATCTTTTTTCGGGTACGCTCGCGTCTCGCATTGCTCTTATTATAAAGGGCACTGTAGCGGATAACGAACAAGGATTTAGCGTTAGCGTTAGCTTCTTTAACTGCGCTGAGCAGAACGTAAAGTACGGAGCTCTTACGCGACGCTATTTCTGGAAATCTCAACGCTAACCCCAAGAGTCCCGTACGTAGGGCAAGATGGCGGTGCCTGTGAAGCGAGAGCCGTCCACTTCGAATCTTGTAGCCGTCGTCCGCATTACTAAACTTATTCATTCCCTAATAATGCGTATTTGATTTAGATTTGAGTAATGAGGCTTCGCCAACCGTGTACCGCCGATAAAAAGCTCCGTTTTTTGGATACAAAGTGGATTTGCTGCAGAGGCTTAGCAAGATTTGTTTCCAAGGTTCGCTTGTTTTCTGTAGCAGCGCGAGAGATGGCGGTCTTTAGGCCTCTTTCCAAGATGGCCACAAGTCAAGCAGATACGTAGGCGTCGTTCCCTTCTCTCGGGCAGTGCATGAATGGCCGTGATGCGTCCCAGTAAAAAGGCCAGGTAAGAGGCGTTAATATCTTTAGATACGCAAAGCTTTGCGTTAGCATTTGTCTCCACTGCGCATGCGTCATACGCTACCCTCTTGCGTACCCACGTTAAGTTACTGAAATGGCGTATCGTACCCAATGAACGCTATCTCTGCGTAACCTATTGTAAAGCTGCCTAATGAATGTAGAAAGCGTTCTGTGCTGCCCCTTCATCGATGCAATCGTTAAACCACGCCAATAACTAAGAAACCCGCGCTCGCCGAACAATAAGTTTAACTGACGCCGTGAACATAAAAACGCAGCTCGTTAATCTTGAGATCAGTTGTTAGAGTTTTAAACGCCTCGTAAGATAGTCGCAGTATTGTATCGCACTTTTATTTTGCCGCGTTTGCTTTGCACCGGTTTTTGTCGGCGAGATCGCTCAGTTGCCTCGGCCCGAATTTCGCGTTCCGCCGCTTCCAAGATTCCTGCGAGGTTTCACTGATATCGATCATGCATGGAGAACGTGCGTTCGGGTAGTTTTACATTGCCTGGAATGAATGCGTACGCTTGAATACGTACCGAAGGATACGTACACCTTTAGCTGCTTTTATTTCGATAAAAGATGCTTCAGAAAGCGCTGATGAAACCGCTTTTTTTTTTCTTCTTTAATGCACGTTTAAGAGCAGCACGATTGGGTCAAATTTAGTCCCGATGGATCTATTACGGCGTCGCTCGAATTCATCAGTGCGTTCTAAATTACAACTCGTGAAAGCTGTCTCACGCGCGTCAACAACTTTGTATGCATATAGGGCAGCTTTCTTCTCTTAAACATAACGATGTTCTCGTCGGCAACGTCCTGCGGGAAAGCCCGCTTTTCGTTGGATTTTCGTCAGTGTGCCTTATCCGCAAAGCGTCGCCTTTTACTCCCATTGTAATCGAGGTATTCCGCCAGCATCTCTTCACGCGACCAAAGCTATAGTACCTGGTTACGACAAAGCTTCATAGGAAAACTACAGACGACTCGGGTGACGTACTGAGAGAGAGAGAGAGAGAGAGGGGGGGGGGGGTGGGGAAGAAGTGTCTGACCAGAGGTGGACTTTGATAAAACGCGCTACGCACAAAGCAGGTAAACAGCGATCACCGATTCGTTGTAGCGAACGTTTGGGAAAGAAGAGGCTGTCGGAAGTATTCGCTTAGAAAATGTTAGTTTTGTCCCTGGTGTGTGGAACAAACTCGTTAAGATTCGGACATCGCTCAATGCTCCGGAGAATGTAACCTTTATGCCGACCTTTATAGGCATTCTATAGTTTCCGTTTCCCGTTTATCGAAGCATATCGCCGCGCCGAACATGCCTCCCCATCTGGCTCGAATCTTTGCGGCGCCTTCAATATGACTTTTCTTCGAGATGGCTTTGAGTTAAATGGCCTTGCCCAGCGAGTCGCATTTATTCGTTGTCCCTGCATATCGCGTTTAACGGGGAAGCAGCACCGAATTTTGGCAGGAAATGTGCGTCACTCGGCCGGGGAATCTCTCTCGTTCACTCGATCGAGAAAACGCCGCGTAGCACACGCATATTGCGAGGTTGGTGCGTATTTTATTTTGGCGTGACCTAGTTTCGGCCGTCGAAAAAGCCGCCTGTTTCTGGCGGTCCTGTACTCCTGGGAACCGAGCTAGGCCGCAGAGAAGAAAAAAAAAAGGTTATACGTATATAGATCACACGCTAGCTCGGACGCCGCGATGGCCGGTGCTGGATAAAATTACGCTCGCGAAAGCGGCCAAGCCGCTGGCGCTAATTGTGTTAATCAGTTAGATACAAAAAAGAGTCAAGAGATAGGAGCTGCTGCATTCGTCTGCCGCGGGTGCGGTGGTGCGCACAGGCTGAGTGATGAGAGAGAGGGAAAGTTGGAAAGAGGGAGAGGACGCATCTCGTGTCCCCTCGTTCGGGACAGTCAGCGGCGAACGTTTGCCCTCTGCGCTGCGACCGACCGACGGGGCTGCGGTGCGGCAAAGAACCCCGGGGTCCTTCGTTCGCTCCCGTACCCGGACCTCCACCGCGTGTTTCGGCATCGCCCTGCGAGGCCGGCGCCGCGGCGGCTCGCTTATTGATCGCTGCATCTCCTTCTCCTCGGCGTTTTCCCTCTCTCTCTCTCCACGTCTCGCCTCTTTTCGCACCAGGCAAACTCAGACGCCGGAGACCGCGGGTGAGGACCGCGGGCGCCAAGTGGTGGTAGGGGCGAAGAAAACGCGGGGTTTATGCGGGAGAGGAGGGGCAGTTTGCGCGACTACCGTTGCGAGGAGGGTAGCAGGCAGACGGCTCTTTAGTACAGGGATGGCCCATAACCGCTGTATTGTCGCCCCCTATGTACCTGTACCGTGTACCGCAATGTGAGCGTGAGTTCACGACCGCCGCAGTGTGGCGGCATACGGTGCCAACCCTCCCCCCTCCCTCCCTTTCCGCTGGACGCTGTTACTGTGACCTGCGGAGCTCCCGTTTTTGAACAGCCGCGTCAGCAGAGGTATAGAGGTTATAATGAAGCTAATTGTGTTTCATCATAGCCAACAGCACAAACATTAGCGACGTCGTGATGAAAGAAGCAATCCTCTCTTTCGAGTCGCGCTCATCCGCTGCGGGTAATACCAGTCTCTTTTTTTTTTTTTTTTTTGCTTTGTTTACTTGAAGTATTCTAAGCTTCTGGTATGCAAATGATCCTACACAATACACAAACGCCCAATTCGAAATCGGCGCCTCTTGTGCTTTCAGATAACTCCGCGACCGTTTGACGACCGCTTATTGCAGGGCTCTTCACGCGGTTACATAAGATTGCCGTTCTCAAATATGCCTTCTCGTAGTGTGGCTTTGGTGGGTCTCCGTCAAGACTTCTGACGGCTACTGCACTGCGAACGTATATTTGACTCGGCATCTCCAAGTTTTCCCGACATTTCTCGCTATCTGCGCCGGTTTTCTTTTTCCTCGAAGAGAAGACCAAAGTGCTTATAGAAGGCCGTTGGTCTTGGCTTGATGTCCCGTACATAAGCAGTCGCACTCTTTCAGATAGGGTTGACGTCAAGACCTTTAAGTGCGGGTCCGCACACGCAGATACAGCTATCTCGGTCAAGTGTCATGCACAATGGAAAAAAAAAAAAAAAGGATTGGAGTGTCCGGCCGGTGTTACTTCGCCCGTAGCCTTGCGTAATTCTCGCACCTTTTCTCGCGGTCCGGTTTGGCACGGTAGTTTAAGGAGGCGCTCGTAAGCTAGAGGACGCGGGTTCGATTCCCACCCACGGCGGCCCCATGTCGATGAGGGCGGAATGCAAGATAGCCTATGTACTTAGATTCATAGGTGCGCGTTAAAAAATTACTAGGCGGGCCAAAATTACTCCGTATAGTTAATGAAGTACGCCGCTGTGCCTTAATCATGTAGTGGTTTTGGCGCATAAAACTCCACAATTACGGTACTCCTTTGTAAAAGCTCCTAACCGTACGTTCAAACTCTGAACGCTTGGCCAGTGTGAGCGGCCGGTCCATCTTTGACCTATTAGTTGTAGTTTAGGGTAGAAACAAAGCACAATTGACTAGGGGACCGGCGAAAAGGCAAAAAAAGCCTCATAAGGCGTCCGTCCCCTTTAAGCCCATAAATCCCACGATTATGGCACAATGTTCATTGTTATAATTAACAGTGCAATAATGTATTTAAAAAATAAGCATAAATGAGTTATTACATGCCAGTCACATGTGTATAAGAAAAACGAAACAGACGACAGTATAGCCCAGGCAATGACATCAAAAAGTAATGTACAGTCGCCCATTTTTTTAACCTGAACGCGCGAGCGTCGACCGCCGAGTTGATAAGCGCCGTACAACGGAGCGCAGTGGCGAAATGAACGAGAATACGCGCGTGCGCGCAATGAGCAGTCGTGGGCAACTGCCGTCTGCTAGGCTTTTCCGCAGACGGCAGCTGTCCAAGACTGCTCATTGCGCGCACGCGCGTATTCTCGTTCATTTCGCCACTGCGCTCCGTTGTACGGCGCTTATCAACTCGGCGGTCTACAGTCACTGTATATGCTCTACGGCGGTCGACGCTCGCGCGTTCAGGTTAAAAAATGGGCGACTGTACGTGTTTAACAGTTGACACAAATTTTAGAGAACATAATCGCGCATGATCTTGAATGACCTTATCGGCCACGCTGTTTGCCTTTAAGGGTGGACATCTTTTTATTTGGCTGCGTGTTCGCCTTCTCGTCAGCTAGCTATAAGTGGTGACAGCAGAATAATGTAGTTGTAGTTCACTCTCCAACCAATGACGTTCGTTCTATTTCCGTGACGTCACGGCAGAGTCTTTGGGGCACCGTGTTTCGCTGTCGAAATGCTGTTTTGAGCTGTTATCTGGGGAGAAGTTCGTAACTGAATTCTGAGGTTGTCGCGGACTGTGTACATTTCCCGACATGGCAAGCTTTGCATAATACTGTCAGTATAAGCAAGCGTGGTGTCCCCCTTTTTTCTTTTCCTTACTAAATAGTTATGAAAAAGCTGTTGTTTCCACTGCTTCGTCGTTGAATTGAAATTCCGTAGACCACCTGTGGAAATGCAATCGAATATCATGCTTGGTTGTTGCAATCCGTCCATGTGTGTCTCTAAGTTTGTATGCGCTCTAGGCCGCCCATTATTATTATTATTATTATTATTATTATTATTATTATTATTATTATTATTATTATTATTAGTAGTAGTAGTAGTAGTAGTAGTAGTAGTAGTAGTAGTAGTAGTAGTAGTGGTAGTAGTAGTAGTAATGCCTTGTTGAAGGATGTATTACCGTACATCCCTCAACAAGGCATTGTATAGTCAGTCCACTTCCTATCAAGCATTTTGTCGCGCTTCCCTTACGTGCATGCTTTTTTTAAAATAAAGCTCGCGGCTTCCGATCATTGCGACCACTTCGTTGAGAGCCGTGTTGTTGACGTATTTGCTTCTTCTTCTTCTGTGCAGTATGGACGAAGCGACAGCTACAGAGTTGCAGTTAACCCGAGGGTTCCCGATGACGGCCGGACGCCAGACGGGCGGCCTAGGGCTCGGCGGAAGATCGGAAAGAAGGAAAAGGAACAGAACTTGGATGACCTCAAGCAGGAAGTGTCGATGGTGAGTTCTCCTCCTCCTCCTCCTTCACGTGCAGCCGCCGTGTCAATACGTGAAACACTGTCGTACTCCGTCGACGGATGCCGTCCCCGCGCTGTTGTGGCGCGGCGGAAATTGCTGGCGCCGACGTCTGGGCATCGCTTAAAGTGACCGAGTGCACGTCTGCGCTGTCGTCGCAGTCCACGGCAGAGGAACGTCGCAGTCGGCCGCGTTCGATGGTCACGACATGGCGTGCGGAAAGACGCACGTATTAGGCCGCTGTTCGGGCGCCGCCGCTTGCGATGGTGGAGAGCAAAAAGGGTAAATGTTCGCAAACGGGAGCACGAGAGAGTGAATTTCTTTTTCTTCTAATGGCTGGTGCAGAACTTCGATCCTGTTTGCATCTTTGAAAGAGCCTCTAAACCACCTCTGATATTTACTGACATTTCACATAAACACGCGCATTGTGTTCAGAGCGCTGTCATGATCAACAATGTCAAACGCAGCAGCACTACGAGACGCGGGCGCGCCGCACAATTAAACGAAAAAAAAGATTATGTGCTCCTCTTCGGCTCTGTCGGTATCCCCGGCGTTGGTAACGACGTCACCACGCGCACCTGGCGGCTGCCACCTGATTTCTAGTGAGTGCCCCCCTCCCTCCCTCCCTCCCTCGCCTTCCTACCTTCCCTCCCAGTAAAGAAAATCTCGGTGCCGCCCCTGCGACCTCGGCGTGGAAAACCTCGCGTAGAGAAGCTGACTTCCAGGAGACGCGAGCACCGTGTGGTGAAAACAACTTTTCAGGGGAGATGCGACACGTTCGAGCATTCCCGCAAGCTTGAAAGAAAGCCGCGAGCACCGCCAAACGATGTATCTTAAGAATTGTCACGTTTGCGGACGAAGTGATGGCAGTACGGTTGACTATACGCCAGGAAGCTGCACGGCTTGCTATGCAGTGAAGCAATGCCGTTTTGGTCCGAGGTGCTCGTGCCGTTCATTCACTGTAGCATCACGTTCGCTTTACCATTTGGTTGTTCAAATTATGATGGTGGCGCGGCTTGGTGTTACTGTTTTCGGGATTGTTGGCGTCATACTGAACTTACCTCCTCTCATTTTCAGGATGAGCACAAAATCCCCATCGAAGAACTTTATGCACGACTTGGCACGAATCCAGCCACAGTGAGTACTACTTCTTGCCGCTCCAAGAAAAACTTAAATATTTGCATACTTAGAGTATACCTTTGCAAGCAAATCGAAGCTTAATTCTGAATTAAAAGCAGCTTACCGCATGCAGGAAATTTTATCTCTCTTCCAAACTGCTTTCGCTTAAACGTCTTCGACGCATACTATTGCCGAAAGGCAATGAAAGTGCTGCAGATTTACTGCAGCATATATAATACGTAGGCCTGAGGGTAGTTGCCACCTCTGCCTAAATATCAAAGTAGGTTTTCACCTTCTTGGTGTTGCAGTTTAGCTGTAAACGTTTAGGTGGTGCTGATCATAAAGTAGCTGTATTTCTGTCATTGTAGTTAAGTACTAAAAACGTGACAGCTTCTTTTTACAGGCCAGGATTTTGTCATTAGAGGAACTGACACATGCATGCTTCACCAGGAATATATCTATGTTCGTAATGATTGAAGTATGCAACCTTGAGGCATTCTTTTGAAGGGTGGACATGTTAATCTGATAGTTAACCTTTTGAGACAGATGTTTCTTTTAACGTTATGAAAAGCCTCTGATACTAAATTGTGGTTAAGTTTAACGGTGACTTATGGCTTACTTGCTTTCCTGGAATTTTTTTTTCTTTTTACTGGATGAACGTTATTTTATCTGTATAAAGTTTAGATACGATGTGTGCACAATCATCTTAATTTGACTTTAGTGTGCACAATGTTTCTTGATGCATTTGTCGTATTCTTTTCTTTTTTATACCAACAGGGCCTCACATCACAACAAGCTAGGGAAGTTTTTGAAAGGGACGGTCCAAACTCTTTAACACCCCCTAAGAAGACACCAGAATGGGTCAAATTCTGTAAGAACCTCTTTGGGGGTTTCTCCTTACTACTGTGGATTGGCGCGGTGCTCTGCTTCATCGCATATTCCATCCAGGCAGGCACATTTGAGGAACCGCCCGATGATAATGTGAGTATTGAGCGTCCAACTATCCCCAATTGTATCACCTTCTGTTTAGTTCCCCCTCCCTCCTTTTTTTGTTGGGAGGGGGGGGTGGGTGAGAGGTAAGGAGGGGGGTGCAGTGGAGGCGGGACGGTGGAAGGGAAAAAGTTAGTTTCGCCGAAAGGGTGAAGCAATCAATGCGACAGCATCAAATTGGAATGTTATATGAAGTAAGGCTAGCAGATAACTCTAACATCTCACCTGGCGTAATTCAACAAAACGCTGGCGTAAGGAGACGCGGCCGCTGCAGCGAGCGAAGCGAGCTTCGTATGTCCATTGCTTCAACGCAAGCCAAGCGACAAGAACATCGCACGCACAAAGGTATGTGCCGTCTGCTGATTCCTATCAAGATAGGGCGCGTGCGACAGTGCCCGGCCGTGCAAATACGCAGTTCCGCCGGAGCGACGTACCTCCCCCCTTCTTCCCCCCCCCCCCCCTCTGGGACACAACCCACTGGCATTTCGCGTGACGAAAGACGGCCAGCGCGTTTCCTCTCCGCGTAAGCCGCGATCGTCAGCTACCCTCCTGCGCTTTCATTCGCAGATAGAACATACGGTGCGTGGGGCGCTGTTATCGATTTGGACTTTATACGTAACTGCACGGCGACGGCATAAATATGCCTGGAGTGTCCATGTACGTAACTACCACCGCAATAACATGATAGCAAGCAAGGTCACAACGAAACCAGAGTAGTCATGGTGCCACAGAATTATAGACTTAGAAAGACTTTTTTTCAAGGGCTGTTCCTCATCCGACAGTCACAGAGCGAATAGAGCATATTTTCCGTGTTCGGACATACCATGTTTTCAGGGGTGTTTGTTTGCGTTCCCAATCATAATACCACTAATCTGTAAAATATCCACATTAGAGTGGTACGTGATTTTTGTTGTCCAGGGCTCATAGTTTTCATTAAATCGGTCAAGTCAGCACGACGTGGATACTGCACATTTGGTTTTACGAAGTGCAAGTGTGTTTGAAGGTGAAGCCTTGCCTGCGTGTAAACAGGCGTGAGCTTTACCCGCTGCATGTATGTTGTCAGGTGAATCTGATGTTCAGTGTCGTTGAATGGAACCCTTTAATGGGGTCCCTTCCAATTTTATCGTATCTTAACTGGTGTTAAAAAAAAACTCAGCAATACTTCATGTTTAATGCATTCGAATTTACAGGCACAGTAATGTTAAAACAGCAGACCAGCTTTACTTACTCTGTGTTGTCGGGTACGTGAAGCCAACCTTTAGTATAGTTGAATCCGTGAATGAGTGCCATCGAATTTTATCGTATTGTAACCGATGTTTTTAGTAGCAAAGCTGCAGGTTTAAGGTGCTTCAATTTACAGGTGCATTAATTATGCTACAATACTGCGATTAAATGCCACACTTGGAGCACCACAAAGCTCCTTTGGTGCTTAGCTCATATGAAGTCTTTCTCCTCCCATCATAAATTGGCAAGTTATCGCTGATGTGTAAGACATCATCATAAGACAGCCGTGCTTATTAAGGAGTTTTAAAAAGTATGAGTGTGGGATTTCACCTGATCCAAGTTTTTCTGTGGAACATGTCAAAGCTTAGGGATACCGCATTTTTAGCTTGTGTAGCTGGCAAAGCCGTAGCAAGTTTGACAAAACATAAGCAGATTTCCCAGTGTGAGGGAACATTTGCACAGATATCTCGGCACCATAGTTATGTTAGCAAATCACTTCAGCTTAGAGAATAGCGTATCCTGGCTTTTTTAGCCAATTAGTATCAGTGTAGCAGCATTATAACATACAAGACAGGAAAGGTGCCATTATATTGTAAATAGCTGCTGTTTGGTGAAGAAGCCTCTTGCCATATCCTTCAATTAGGATACATGTAGTTCTGTTCTGTTTAAGGATTTTTGACAGTGTTCAAATATATATCACAATCAGCAGGTTAGTGCTCCCGTGTTGTGTTCTTTTCAAACCTATGTAAGCCTAAATCTACTTGTTGAATTCTATAAATAGAATTGACATGGCCATCTCAGATGATGCCTGTGTGTGCTGCGAAGCACTGAAAGGATTCTTTTTTAATGTTTACCTTCAAAAGCCTGGCTTTGCTTATCCCATGTCATAAACATTGTACCATATTGAAGTATGGTTTGTTTTTTCTCTTTTCAGTTGTACCTGGGGGCAGTATTGGCCATTGTAGTTATTGTAACAGGTTGTTTCTCCTACTATCAAGAAGCCAGGAGTTCAAAAATTATGGAGTCTTTCAAAAACATGGTTCCACAGGTGAGTGCCGTGCTTTTACTTTGCATGGAGTACACTAGCCACTTGTTCATGAATTGCTTGGTTACAGAAAATTGCAACGTTCAAAGTGTGTTCTGCAAATTTCTGTGCACATAAGCAGTGCAGCAGTTTGCATGAGATTGTAAACAAGCGCGAGATAAACAAAAAGTCGGCAGTCGACTCGTCTTCACAGTAAAGTCTTGCCAGACATTCGTAATATGCGCCGATGCCCATGAAACTATACTGGGCAGTCAAGCATACTTCTTTTTTCAACACACAGAAGTTTTGTAGACAGTATGTGCTTCGAAAGATATGTCATAACTTGTATTTATTTTAATTTAACAAAGATTAGTTTCTCTGCAGAATGCATAGTTGTATTGTTGTTTGCAAAGCTTCGTACAACACTGCTTGGTGCACTTGTTCATTGCTGCTCTTTTAAAACACATTTTAAGCACATTGCCACTTCACTGCAATAACTCACATTGCCAGTAACCTGAATCTCGAGGTAAATTTTCATTTAACTGGCTCACTCACCTTGTACGCATTAGTAAATTTCTGGCGCAAGCAATGGGCACAGAAACACGCTATGTTGCTTTGTACTTCAGGTCATGAGCAATCTTCAAGATGGACAGTAGTGCAACAAGTGTTTAGCAGTGCACAAGTGCCACCCTCACACCAAAAGAAAATGGCTTACCTGCTTCCATGGTACATCACCTATAGGAACTAACATGTTGAGGATCTATGTAGCAGAAGCACAGAAGGGATGGACAGTGAAGCTAGGCATAGGCGTACACTATCCTTCGACCATTTTATTTTTTGCGCCTCATTACTGCAACTACTTCCCACAATGTATCAGTCCATTCATGGGTCAATTCTTGTGCAATACTAACATAGCATGTGTTTCGTGTTTTCTTGATACCCTTTCCAGTATGCCATAGTGATCCGTGATGGACAAAAGTTACACCTTCCCGCTGAGGAGGTTGTGGTGGGAGACGGGTGTGAGGTAAAAGGTGGTGATCGAATCCCTGCTGACATCCGGGTCATCCAAGCACAAGGTTTCAAAGTGGACAACTCGTCCTTGACCGGAGAATCTGAGCCCCAGACGCGCTCGCCAGAGCTTACGAACGAGAATCCGCTGGAAACGAGGAACTTGGCCTTCTTCTCCACCAACTGTGTTGAAGGTGGGTTGGAAAAGTAGCTTTGGGATGCGAAAGTATGAGAACTACTGTGAACTGGTCAGCCAGCTGCTTCAGCAGGGGACCTACAAGAACACCATATTTTTGTAGGGCTCTGCTGCTGGTCATGATGTTGTGGGTTCACTTCCCATGGAGTGCATCTTGAACAAAACAAGTTTAGGCTACTTTACAAAACAGGCAGAATGCACAAATCAGCCAATTCTTTTATGATGGGGGGTGAGACCCTCCTTTATGTACATTTATGTGTGCATATGTAATATAAGGGGATAACTTAGGTGAGTTGGGTGTTTGCTAAACACATTGTAGTAGTGCAAAGTTATAAAAGGAAAAAGCTTCCTTCCGTATGTTTAGTAATACAGTAAAAGCTCGTTAATTCGGATTTCTAGGGACCGGAAAAAATGTCCGAAATAACCGAATGTCCGAATTATCTAATGGTCGAAATAAACACAATAAATGCTAGAGTTTTTTCAACATACCTTTACTTTACAAGGTAATCGCGGATGCGTCTCTGTTTTCGAGCAGAAATTCGCGCGGACACAATTTTTCTGACCCCTTCAAGGTGCTCAGCAGCTCGCATGCTGTCTGCAGTGCCAAAACAAAATTCTTTAAGGACGACGAGGGCCTCGGCGGCTTCCTTCACAGTACGAGGGGGCCTGTGGTGCTCATAGTGTGGCTGCTCCTCTTCAGGCTCTTCGTTCTCGGATTCGTCGCCATGCATCACTTCCTTGACGATTTCCTCATCAGTCAGACAGCCGGCAGTGGCAACGCCATCAATGCCGATATAATCGTCGAGTGTCACTGCATCAGGCATAACACTTCCTAAATCCTGCCCGTCATCGGCACCATTGTTCGGCGACACTTCGGCCACTGCGGCATCGCTGGAGTAGAGTACAACAAAGCCACTGTGCCTGAAACAGTTGGCAATGGCGTGTGCAGGCGTGCTCTGCCACACATGCGCGAAGAATGCTAACACACAGGAGCTACTTCTTGCCGGGAGAGCCCATTTTTCAGGGCACGCCAAATTTCTACTTTGGTGGTGAAGTCCTTGGCCTCGTACTTGGGCCGCTTCGACGGCGTTGCCATCGGCGGAGAGTGCGTTCACACGAGAAGTCAGCACAAAAGCACCAGCAACGATCAAGCTAAAGGAGCTGAATTGTTCCTCGATAAAACGGCGTTCAACGTTGCAGCACACCAACGGTAACAAAGCAACAAAAATGACACCGCGCCAAACCCACACGCTATCACGCGCGAAGAAAAGGCGTTCGAACAGTCTCAAGTCAAGCCAAGCCGATAATTGATGTCCATGGCGATGCTGCGTTTGAGCTTCACTTTTGTTCCGAATGGTTCTTTTTTCGTTATCGAGCCTCGCCAGCGGCCCGAAAGTCGCCGAATTATCCGATTTGCGGTCAAATCTGTCCAAAATAACGAGCGCCCAGTCTCATAGAGTGATGCATATATTTACAGGGACCAGATGACGTGTCCGAATTAACAGATTTTCCGAATTAACGAGAGTCGAATTAACGAGCTTTTACTGTATCTACTGTAAGTTTGTAAAGTTTTTCAAGGCAGTGCAAGCCACTCATTGTTGACATCTACGAGGCAACTGGGGCACGCTCCCTGAAGATGACAGTCCACATAGTTCTCGATATTGTGGCTGCTGAACTGGAGTGTCTATTCGCACTGCCACAAAGTACAAGTAACGAAGTGTGAAAATACCTCCAAAATGACTCTAGCAATCTTGCATTTTGTAAAGCACGATAGCTTCACACTACATGATGTTCATCTTAAGATACACCACATATATGCTGAAAAAAAATTCTGACTCTTCAGAGTGCTAACAAATTTTTTCCTACGTACTAATTCATCATTTACATTTAGAGTGATATTGGTAAGCTGACTGTAATGCAAGCAATCCACAAGAAAATAGCACTCATTAATTTTATGAACAGCTAAGAGAGAGTCTGCCATTCAAACCAGGCCCATGTAGTTGGCAAGTGGGGCTTTGTTGGTACACTAATCCGGTACACACTACACAGTGCACAAATATATAACGACGGAAGGAAAGTTAGTAAATTTTAAGGGGTTCGCTTTCTTTGTTCGGCATCTAATAATGAGAGCTAACAAACGACAACAGACAACTAACGGAGGAACACAAACGACGATGACGAGTGCTGAACTTCAACAACCTATACTTGAAAAATTGCTGGTATATTTATACTGTTGACACAGGACGACATCCACTGCACATGCATAGATATTAGCCATCTCATTATCAGTAAGTCAAAGGAAATCCCCGCTTACACAACCCTCCCCCATATAGGTAGTGCATTCTGCTTCAATAATTTCACGGCTGATCCATGTTTTGCTTTACTTAAACATTATGTCGGGTGCAATCTTGGCAAGTTATACAATGACTATTAAGAAACGTTCGAAATCCTTTCCATTACGCACATTAGTTTAATTGTTTGAATGTTTCCCTAGCTCACCCTTAATGCACCTCCCAGTACTCCACCAGTATGGCCAACATACACTTTCTCGCACTTTATAGGAACTTCTATCATCCCTTCTTGCTGTCAGCAAAGGAATGCCTGTGCTTTGTGCTAACCGACCTGCAGCATCTTTGCCTCCGGGTCAGTCATTTTGCAGAACTTAAACAGCCTGTTTGGGCACTGAGAATACAACTTTTTCAAATTGTGCGAAAGCTGTGCACATAAGGTTTCTCACTACCTTCTGCCTGGGTGGTGCACTGGCTTCACAACACTGCAAACAATGGCTCATGCTTTTGAGCGGCTCTGTGCGACAGAAATGAGGGGCTGGGGATCCCCAGCACTGGTCAGCTTTTAAGCTTCACGCTTTGGCAAGATTCAGAGCGATCTGAGGCATGACATAGCTGTCATGGCCCGCATTCCCTGAATGCATGCCTTGTACCGCTCAGCGATGACATGTGTGGACTATCTTACTTGTTTGTTTTTTCCCGCACACTACTTAATTTCATAGGTCCTAGCCTGTAAACCCATGCTATATCAAATGGGGTATAGCTTATATATTACAAGCGCGACTTTTATGCTTTTACCTTTAATGCAGTTTACCAGCCATTGCAGAGATTGCACCCTATGACTGAGCTGTGCACTACAACACAAGGTGAACAATCAGCCCAATGTCCAACAATTTAGTAATCATTATAGCAATTTTTCTGCAGTACATTATTACTTGCCATGTTTAGCAGAGGTGTTTCTTGCTGCTGCTTTAGAAGTGGTGGCTCTCAACGCAAATTCACTCATACTGGTTGAGCAAGAGATGCAGTTATATCACTGCAATAACAAAAAACAAAAAAACAAGCTTTCAGCATGGCAAAGGATGTGAGACTGCTTATTATTTTGAAAAGCCACTACAAGCATAGGTGGGTGCACAGGGGGAGGGGCAGGCAGGGGGGAGAGGGGGCCAGCCCCATACATTGACACATTACGTGAAGGAGGAGGGGGGCGACAGGGTGATGCAAAGTCAGCCCTATACATTGACGTGATTGGGAGGGGGGGGGAACCTGCAACAAAACCCCCCCAAAGAGGGAACCCTGCGCACCTTATAACTACAGGGTATGCCTGAACCCGTACCAATCGGCATTCTAATTCAACCATTGCAACGCAACACATTCACCATACAAAATGTGCTAAGAAGGTTGGCATGCCTACTAGGCTGTACATGCTCATGGGCACACCATGTCAGAGCCTGCAACTGCTGCAGATGTCGCCCCACAGAGCAAGGGCCGGCTGCTCAGGCATTCACCACAGACGTTGATGCAGCTGAACAATGAAACGCAAATAGTGGAAGTGCCTAGATGCCAGTACACGCTGTGACATCCATGTCTGTTCATTGAAGGTGTTGCATTTGTGGTATAGCAAGAAGGTCTTAGCACATTGGTAAAGAATTAGTCCTGTCCAACGTGGAAAAACAGTTCTACAGAGCACTTAAATATGTTTAAAGCAATGTGTGGTGAGGAAATATAATAGGTGTGCTGCTAACATCATGAATATGACAGGTACTGGCTCATTGATGAATGGCAATTAAATAGTAATTCTACCACAAAAATACTCGTACCTTTACTGTACAGCACAAAACTGCACCTTTCTTCCACCAGCATCAATGCATCATGTTTACACCACTCAAGCTATCGCATTTCAATCTGTGAATACTCTGCAACCTGTTGTTTCATGACGGTGATAATGTGGGTTCCTATAAATTTTTATGATGCATGCAAACATACTACTATTCAAAAATGCCAACAAATGTCAAACCTTCGTTGACTAGAAGAGTAGACGTAGCACAGATATTTTTCAAGTTACGCTGAGTACAGATTGTTCATGATGTATACTACGGGTTCTCTCAAGCACGTTGGTCTCAGGGAGCCCTGCCAAGCACCAAGGAACTCCCCCTTCCCCCATTCACATTTTCATGCAATCATTTTTCTGTCTGTTCATGCCACATTCACGTGCAAGAAATTCACAAAAACAGATATATATAAACTTGTTCTTTGAAATGAGGCTGAACTCGTTTTTCTTGTGCCAACAAAGCTATGAGAGGCTCAGTCACAACTCATGGTAAGCCGCATGTCAGCTGCAGTGATTCAGTCGATTCCTCCACGTACTTCTCAGATTGGCTAAAGTTGAGAATGCCTTCTTACAAGAATATGTTGTTGCTAACGGCAGCAGCATGTCCACGGCCTATTTTTTATTTATTATTATTCTCAATACTCAGAAATCTTATATGAAATGAGATGTGACCACAAAATGGCAGCAGCATGTTCACAGCCTATTTTTTATTTATCATTATTCTAAATACTCGAAAATCTTATATGATATGAGATGCGACCACGATTTTGTGTGAACCCAGAAAATGTATTTTAGATGTATGGAAGGCTTGATCGCAAAAACACGTAAACACACAAGCACAAATACAAAACTTGTGTAATAGACACAAGCATACTTTACGAGGTTACTGCCACTGGTAGAGTGTGCTCCTTTCAAAAGATTGGCAATTCTCAGCTTTGAAAATGCCATTTCGAAAATAGGAGTTTATTGAATAAATCTGAATAGGCCAAAACTTTACCGGCGGGGTTTGACGGCGGATTTTTTTTATTATTATTAAGAAAACGCGGAGCTCTATTCATAAGCGTTGCGCAGGGTTCCCCTTCAGAGGGGGGGGGGGGGGGGCAAAGGTTCGGCACGGCGCCCCCTCACTATTCGCAACTTTCACGCCTATAGGTGGCGCGACTGTACATCCAACATGCAGTCGTTGAGATTATCGGCCCGCTGCGGACGATTTAGGAACGTACATGTTTGGCGAAGAGTTCAGTTCGGTTGCGCTTCGGCTGCACTCCGATTTATGTTTTAGTGAAAGCATGGTTGCGGGTGACATATTATAATAATTAAACAAATGTCTGGTACGTGATTGGAACCTCATTAGGAAGATAAATAGCACATAATTTGTAAATAAAGCAAACAACTAGTCGCGTTGCTTGCGGCGCTTAATCCCGCGTTGCAACCCCCGCTGTGTTGTTAGCACGATATGGTAGTAGGAGACCTCAGTAAAGATGCCTCAGTAATATCAGAGACATTCTCGAGACATGCTTTATCTCATTTTTGCTTGCATTGCATTCTGCCGTGTAGCTAGCTCAGCTCCCTTCAAAGCCAAAGTAATGTAAGTAACGAAAAAAAAAAAATGTGTTGCCCTCGAGACCGAAGCACAAGAACCACTTGAGGCATGTGCGATTATCGGAAATACGATTTTTATTGCGCTTTCTTGGTAAAAAAGAGAAAAAAAAACCAGCGGAATGCCACAATGGGTCGACAAGCAGCGAATGAAACCAGCGCGAGACGCAATTTCACGTTTAAGAAGGGACGTTTCTGTTATCATCCTACGCTTCGGTGTTTATGAGAAGTGCAATAAGTAACATCGTACGGGACAGGGGACGAAAACAGCGCCATCAGCAAGTAATACAGAACAAAAAGAGCTGGAGAGGTGAAGGTCACGGAGGCACTTCACAGCCACTTCAGACGTGGAATGGTGCAATGGACGCTTTGAAAGCGGACTTTTCATTATATTCTAGAGGCGGAACGCATTCCTTATCAGTTTCTGGTACTGTCTGCACAGCGACTGTGTCGAGCGGAGGAACGAAGCGCGAGAAAGTTGATATGAGGTAGTAGTAGTAGATATATACTCGGACACAAAATGGGATTCTGCGTACATTCATGGGCCTTAGTTATTTGCTTGCGAAGCTTCACCCGCTTAACCACTCACGGCTTTTCGAGGTGCTAATCTGAAGGGGAAGATTTGCTTTGCCTCCCGCTGTACGCTGTGAGCACCGAGGGCCCGCAGTAAAATCAGTTGCCTTTTTCTTTATTTTCCGTTCACAGTGAGGAACCGAAAGTGTCACGTATCGAGACCGTGCACACCGTCGCAAAACGACCCCAAACGAGACAAAACAAGTGGCAACATTCGCCGACTCAAGCGGGTCCAACATTTCAATAATCTCAACAGAGCTTCCGGCGGCCACCGCTCGGCGGCGCCACGGTACCTGGAAGTTGCGAATCATGTCAATGTACGGGGCTAGTTTTGCGCCCCCCCCCCCCCCCCCCCCCCCCCCCCCCCCCCCCCCCCTATGCCTACCCGTGCTCCTCACGGCTCGCAAACAATCCTATGGCTATATTACAATCGCCGCTGACACGGCTCAAGGCACCAACAAGCTCAGCATGTTAGCTAGCGCTAGCACTTACTCAATTAGTCTACACAAGCAAATCACTCGTCTCAGCAAGTTGACATGTCAAATAACGCCCACACCAACAAGCTGCTGCAACTTCAGCACAATGTACTAGAATAACAGTAAAAGCTGCCGCGTGGTGAGAGAAACACGGAGCTGCGACAGGAACATTTCCAGAAAATGTATACTCTATTCGAAAGGAACGTTACAACATGGCAATTTCAGTACAAGTGATAGTTGGGCAAGTTGGTGTGGGTTCATGGTTAAAAACGGCGCAAGAACACGAGACACAAACTAACAATGCGGCGTTTTTAGCCGTGGCAATTTCAAGAGATCTTTACATAAAAACATTAAAAGTTACAGTGAGAAAAAGCAAACACGCAAATAAAACGAAATCCCGGTGCAATCGCTTCAAAATCGCGGAGTATCCCGCCAAAAACTAAGCGGCGTGGACGAGGACGCAGGAAAGTTTAGCGGCGACTACCCACGCGAGTGAGAAGACGAAGAAAGCCTGCCGATTCACGGAAACATCCTCCACAAATACAACAGCCGACTTGGACAAGTTGAACATTGCAGCGGAGAAATACAATTTCAATACTCACCGCGATGCAACTACGCCGTCATCGACACAAAAAAAAACAACAAATAGTTCTCAATACCAGAGCGGCAGCGCCGCAGCGGTGACAGCAGCAAGACTGAGCAGACATAGTCAGCTCGCGCATGCGCGCGCTGCACTCCGGAGTTTTGTCAGCCGACCGCTGCAGAAATTACAGCGCTGCAAGCTACTCAAGCACGGCCGCTGGATCCAGCAACCGTGGCTCTCGTATGTCACCTTTGTTGGTGGTAAACGTTTCATACTGAAGTGCACTAGAGAGTTCCTGTGTGCCTGAGTGGTGGTACGGAGACTCGTACGTTTAGGCATCATGTGGTCGCAATTTTCCCAGTGACCCAAGACTGGTGATCGAATATGACTCCGCATGGTGAACGGGCTTTAGGCCGTGCTAGCCATCGTTGGGATAAAAGAGAATTGAAATGTTTTTTTTTATTTAACATAGCGGTTTTATCTCAGAAGAAACGCTGCTGCACCTTTTTTTTTTTCTTTTCTCCCGTGTACGCAAAAGCTTCCGTCTGAGTAAGTTGGTTCATAATGAAATAAATGGCACAGACTTGCACGCACCACGCGGAAAGAGATGCACAGTTTTGTTCACACACTTTCACTATTTATATATGAGGAGGCTTTTTTTTTAAGTGTGCCAGATCTAAACTGAAACTAGCTCAAGGCTCTATTGACCCATACCATACTTTAAACTTTCCTTTAAAAGCATTCCTAATAAATTAATAATAATAAGTAGTAATTTGTTATAACTGTTTTAGAGGCAAAGTTGAAAGTATCTATGTGCCAACACAGCCTTCATTTAGCTAGTTTCGGTTTGCATTTGGCCCATTTGGAAAAAAAGCTCCTCACACACACACACACACACAAATTTATATATATATATATATATATATAGTATATATATATATATATATCTGGCCCCGTGTACTGAAAGAAAAAAATTTTGCTTACCTTGGGCACGCTGGCGCAACCATGATCCTTTGCAAACAAATAAACATCGAGCATGAGAAGATCTTGAAGACGTACGTAGAAAACAAAAATGATGATTGCCACAGGTCGATCGCTGCTGATTCACCACAAACAGTAACTGTGACACAACCTTATTGTGTTTTGTCCCACAAGTTCGACTAAATGAAAGTGTGCATAAACGTGATTAGACAAGTCACGGGAATTCAAAAATCTTGAAGTGACCTAAAACCTTTGTAAACGCATAACTTTTGTCTTGCATTTCACATCGATCATCATCGCAGATTGCTAGGCAACTTGTTCACTTTAGTTACTTAATTGCGGACTGATTGTTGTCGAGGTGTGCCCCATCGTTATTGTTAGCACTGCCGCATTACATCACTGCGGCATGAATAAGGGGAAAGACCGCAAATTCATCATGACCAGTAGGGACTCGAAAACATTTCGTTTTTATGTCGTCCAACTTCCATGAGCGAAGGTTCTGCGACAGCACTGAAACTTTCTGAACATCTAGAAATAATGAGCAGATTGGATAGTTATATAGTGGTTTTCTTCGTGCATAGCTGCGGCCGACCACTACTGGCATGTTCTCACTGTCAAATGCAAAGCTTTCTGCTACGATGACATTGCCATCTTTGAGCAGACAGCAACTGTTGGCAATATCTGCTTTCAGAAACGTACCATTCACACGTGCCACGCAGTACTGCGGTCCACAACAGTTTTCGGGCAGGCAAACTCCCCTATGCTCTGAGCGCAAGCGCTGATTTTCCTGTGGGGTGTCAGGACACGAGGCATTGTCGTCTGCAGCTTGTCTTGCTTCGTACAGGCGCCTGTGCAGCTGCTGCAACTGCAGCCTACCCGGGCGAACAAGAGCCTTCAACTTTCCCATAAAGCTCTCTGCTGCAAATGCACTGAAAGCGTCTAGAGGGCCAAACAAACGGACGTCATCAGCCAGGTGCACAAGGCCGTGTACGTTGTACGTGACATTCTCAATGCCGTAGATGTCGATGGAAGTATGAACAAAAAAATGTCAGCAGCCTTCGTGCATAGTCATTTAGTTCGGAGCACAGCTGTGGATGCGCGAGAATGGTGATGGCAACATGAAGCACCAAAAAGTGTTCGTACCTTTTCTGTCTAGGTAGCCTTGCAGAAGTGCCGGACCACTATAGAGAAGAAACTGGCGGTACTCGGTCGCCTTCCAAGCGCCAAGATCTTGGAGTGACTGTGGTCTGCGTGCGAACTCGCGGCACACGTACGAGCCAACTGATGTTAGCTTTGTTGAAAGTTCCGATATTTGGTCATGGCGAAGCCTGAAGGTCGACCGCCTTTCGCCTTTCCATAGCTGAATTAGTTTCTTTTGTACTCCTAAGCAGACCAAGTGCATGTATTCGTACGGAAATCCTGATACGAGGCCAAAAGGCAGGGCTGATAATGGCGTGTTGCTGACGTGGTGCTCTGGACAATGACTTCTCAGCGAAGTCCAAGTCCGAACGGAGGGGAGCATTTGTTTCTGGAAACACTACTTTGCCTCTGCAATAATGGCCTTTCTGTTGCATTTGGTGCAGCCGTAGTAACCGCCATGATACCTTTGTACCCAAGAGAAATGCCCTCGCAGGAGCATCACAAATGAAAGCTTTGCAGGAGACATCATAATGGCTACCTTGCACAGTGATGCCCCTTTGTAAAAGCAAGCTGAGCTCCTCTACGAACTCGGATAAGAAATCGTCCACCGAATGCGGCTTTCCTTTGCCTTGATAACAACCAATTACGAACATTAATTGAGGACTGAGCTCCTCACATCTTCCAATATCGGCCAAAATTGGTCAACGGTGCTGTTTCCCAATCTTACACCGTCTATGTAGAAAAATAAATGCAGTGTTGTCGACTGAACTGCTTCATTTGAGTTTAGGATCACACGCTCCAAATGTTTCTCCAAAGAAAAATGGCGCATATTCCCCAGGAGGAACGGATCGCGTCGAAGTGAATCTGGGAGTGCCCAACAACGTCCTGGCATCGATTGGCAGATCCGTGTCGAATGTGCTGTTAAGTTTTTCGTAGAAGCTGAGAAACTGCGACGTGAGGAATGCGGTGAGTTGTGACCCATGCTTCAAAGCCATGCTTGAAACTCCACGCAGTTACGCCCATATGAGCTCCTGCTTGGCTTTCTGCGTAGGACGTGTCATCGGACAAAGAACTGGAATTTTCTATCTCAGCTCTCAGCGGAGAGTTGTTTCGGTCCGTATTTCTCTGAGCAAATATTGCTTATCCTATGCGCGTTTGTATGTTCACTGGGTCAAGACAAACAAGTTTACATTATCCAGTTGATTATGCTCATTTGGTATTCGGCGATAGCAGTACGTCTTCCAGCTTTCGTCATCAGTGCAGGCGAAGTCAACTTTCGCAGCAACTGTCCTCCGACTGCTCATATGTGCACAATCTCTTAACTTCACATACCTTGAGACATCCTGGGTGGTATCGTCGGCATCGATACCTGCAGAAGTTGACAACATTTCATTGACTCTCCGGCGCTTCTGGCGGTCTGAAAGGGTCAGCATAACACTTTTTCTTTCTAGCTGTCTTCATGATACATCAACGCAAGAGCGTCACTGACAGAAGTGCTCTTCTGTGCGCGCCAACTACTGGGGGCTGCCTTTTCGCGCGCTTTTTTCGCCAGAAGTAAAAAAAAAAAGGAGGTATCTCCCGCCAAAATTTCCCGCCACAATTTGACAACGATCGCGCAAGAACAACGGTCTTACAAAATCCAACTTCAAGCGGGATTTTAGATTCACCTTATGTTCTTACTTAAGGTGCTTCTTCTATCCGTATTGCAGACGGCTAAGGAAATACATTTGTGAACAACACAAATGATAAAGAAGAAGACGCTTGTAAAGGTTTTCAAAAGTCTGTCTTACAGCAGGATATTCCGTCTGGATAGAATTCGTCCTCAAGTTGACTTCTTCTATTTAGCCTGGAGTCAGTTTAGACGATATATCCCCTAATAAGACGGATTTTATCTCTTTTGTGCTACCTGGGATCCCTCTGTCAAGCGGCAGTAGTTATATCGGTCAGACTGTAGGTGCACAAATGTTAGATTACGGGAGCACCAGAGGAAATGCGAAAAGAATGACCGATTATCAAACTTGGTAGCTCATTGCACACAGCATCAATGCAAGCCACTGTTGAACCGGACGGAAGTGATAGATAGGCACAGTAACATTAACAAAGACTTATCCTAGAGACGTACCACATTAACAAATATAGGGAGCAGTGTATCATCCAGCCTTCTATCACCTTAAAGGGACACTAAAGGCAAATATTAAGTCGACGTTGATTGTTGAAATAGCGGTCCAGAATCCTCGCAGTGCTACTTTTATGCCAAGGAAGTGCTTATTTTGAAATAAAATCACGTTTTAGTGGTCTGCATCGCGTTAGCGCACTTCAAACCACTCGCCTGAAATCAGTCTTTCACACGTCACTGCTGCCGTGGCCAACGCTGCCCACCTTTACTGCGCGGTGGCGTGCACTGGCGGTGCGCACCATTCGGGCATCCGGCAACATCACATGCATGCGGCATTTTGTCGAATTTTCTGTCAGAGCGACTTTCACGAGCTCGCAAAACACACGCGGCAGTATGCGATACCGAAACTACCACTGAGACGTGACCGCGTGAGCGAAGCAGGGCACAGGCGAAGCGCAGTTCGGCGAAAACGGAACCTTTGAACCACGCGCGCGCCGTTCCCATGGCAACGCCAAGAGGTTCTTTTTTCCATGGATCAAACAGAAGGAACACAGCATTTTAATATGTTTCTTGATGCACGGAAGGTTCTTTTTTTATTGCTGCTAGTTTTATTACTAGTGATTAATTGTAGGCAGGCTCTCATACGTCATTGGGATCATTCTGAAAATGTGCCACTCGTGGCACTCATCGTGTGATACATTTAGCTTAATTTCTCGGTAAGTAGGGCACTGCTGTTGATAATACTGCCGTTTTAGACGTTGTCATACATTGAGCTTTCACGCTCACATAAATTGTTATTTGCCTTTAGTGTCCCTTTAAGTGATAATGAAGTTCAATTCCTGAAAGCCACGCACAGACGGTAAACAGATTGAGGTTCTTCTTGTTTTTCCTTTCTTTTGCTCATCAGCAATTTTTCTTGCGCATGTGTCGTGTGCAATAACCCTCGGATGAGAGTCAGCGCTGTCCGCGTGTGCTTCTTCAAGTGTTTCGTCCCGTATTCCACGCTGTGCAATTCCATACATTATGCATGCTTTACAACACATTTTTCTTTTTCTTGCCTATTTATCTTTGTTCTTGTCTGCACAATCCTTTCAACTCTCAAGGACTTAAAAAAACCACTTTTGCTCCACGCCTTTCATTAATCATTTTGAGGTCATGAGATTTTATGCACATAACGTATCGCAGTTACCTTCGTTTTATGTTCACCATCCTCTGTACTGCTTTTTTTTACGTTACCTAAACTTGAAACTTTTTCAGCCACGAGCATTACAAGTGACAGTGTTCCCACTGCCCTTAAGCTTCGTGACTGCCACTACAGTCTACATTAGATCCTAAAGCGACTAGACTTTCTGAGGGCTTGGTTGTTATTGAGCGGAAATTGTTCTTTTTAATGCTTTTAAATGCACTGAATCGCATGGGAGAAAACTTGTTTTCCTCCTCTTTTTACGCTCCCAACTGTTAGCTGCTCTGCGCATAAACTCGATGTCTGAAAATTGGAGGCTATCTTCATCTGGCATTTCAACCGTAAACTCCAGCCCTTGGTGTGTACGTGTGAACATTAGACATTTTCTGTTTTAGTCTTTTCTACAAAACAGTGATAAAAAAAAAAATAAAAATTAACATAGGGAAACATTTAACTTCTCCAAGCTATGTAGCTCATGCAGCTGCAGAAAAGAAAATGATGAAGAAAAACCTGTCAGAAAGCAAGCAGTCAGCGTGTAGCTGCCTAGGCCACATTTTTGGTTTGAGCTAAATTTTAAGAGGTGGATCGGCTTTTTGTAAAGAGAGTTTGGGCATATCGTGGTTTTACGAGGCACATCGACCAAACAGCACCTAAACAGTAGCTTATGCTTCAAAGTGAGCACAGACATCGGTTTCATCAAAACGAAGTGCACGCTACGGTGTGCTGATGTGCATATCACAAAGAGCATCATTGACTCATTCTTGCTGGGACGAGGAACACTGACTATAGCTTGCCAAGTCATAGGAGTACATATGTAAAGTTTATTACACTGCTATACTCGCGGACAACTTTTCTTGGCACTGAAGGGAAAGCTACGGGGCGGAGCTTCTGCACATGTAAACAAACTCCTACGCGAGGGGGTCGGGTAGTCCGGTTTGGCGCGCGTCTCATACCGCTGTGGAAACGATGGTGGTGTTGCGCGCACAATCAGCGTTGCATACCGACGGAGACGCCGTATAGCGTTGTAGGTACACGTAAAAGGCGGGAATTCCTCACGAGCTCGGGGCTCCGTACAAAAACGCAAAGTGACCGTATAAAGTGACGAATAAATACAAATACATCGCTAGTGTGTACTGCTTCCTGTGGGAACGTCTCAAGAGCTACATGTAGAAAATTAACGCCGTGGAGTAGTTTTTATATCTCACGTGATACGGACGCAATAGTGGAACTACATTCATTGGGAGCGGCGGTAGGATACACGCGATTTGGTGCTGTAGCCTTCGCTCCATGCCACGAGAAAAGCCGGTTGTCGCCATATAAAAAGCCTACGAACTTGCAACCCCAAGTAACAAGACAAGCACCACCACCACAGCTGCTTAAGTAATACATTTACGTACAAGCTGTACCATGTGGATGCTCACTAAGAGTTACTGCACAACATTTCTCAGTGCTTGTCTGGTACATTAAAATCACCAACTATCATAAATGGTGCATCTTTCTGTTCTCTAACCCAAGCAAAGTGTCTTGAAAATTACCCGCCGAGGTAGCTTGGCACATGAGGCATCACGCAGCTAAGCTCGAGGGTGCGGTTCAATTCCCGACACAGTGGTTCGCATGTCGATAGGGTGGTTAGGTGCACTTAAGAATCCCCGATGGTTGAAATTAATCGTGAGGTGTCTCCTATGATATGAATCATATCATATCGTGGTTTTGGCAAGTCACACTTCAGTGACCATTACTGTGCTATAAAATTTTCAATAGCAATCATCACCGTTCTTGGGTTTCACCTGTGGCCACATGCCCGCACACGAAAGGTGTTGTGGTTACGTGCCACACGCGATGGGGTAGGGTTTCATAACGTATGTGACAGGCATGTCACGTTATACATGTCGTGATCTATCACATTCATCGGGCACGGTTATGTCCTCCTATGCCAATTTTCGTATATACCATGTTAGGCACATGACCACAACAGCACTGAAGTATACGGACAGATGGAAATGGCTAAAAGTGCCTTTAGTTTGCTAAGAAAGGCTTCACATTTAATAAAGAACACAAACAATTATTTGAAATGTCAACAATGTTATCTACAAGATCCCTTTCACATGCGAAAATCGTACATAGGGTAAACAGGCCGATTTATTAATATAAGAGAAGAGCTTGTGTTGGGGGCTAGTTTGAAGACCTTACTTATACTTAAAAAGCAGCGCTACAAAGAAACAGGCACAGGACAAAACTACACACACTGAGCATTGAATCTGTGTGGTTTCGCCCGTGTCCATTTCTACTTTGCCGGCACTGCTTTTGGCATACAAGTAGGTGAAGAGGGCGTAAATATGCGACAGAGATGCTTCAGTCGCCGGGACACTTGGCATCACACCGCACACAGTGCAGCTGCGGAGCCTATCTTCAACAAAACAGACTTTGAGAATGCCCTCTGTAAATGAAATGAGGAGATGCTGGAAACACCGAGCACTGAGCAGCCTTTCAGTTTGAAGGTTGAGCACTACTAAGACACAGTGCGGGCAACAGTTGCCACGAGTGTTCTTTAGGCACAATGAGGCAACAGCTCCTTTAAGCATGGAGTGGCGGGGCTTGAAAAAGCGAAAGTGGTTTGCTAGCGTGCGTCTCAAAGCACCAGCAGGCACCAACACCTTTGAAATGAAGCCACATATCTAAAAATCTGATCTGGCCTTGACGTAGGACTTCGTGACAGGTCAAGTAAGCCCATTAATCTTTGAGCAGAACCAACACCTTTTTGCTTTCACGTTTAATAGCCTGCAGATCACAAATGAAACATCGGTATGATGTGAAAGTCAATACACACTACAGGCTATCTTATCTCAGCAGAATGACTGACCAGCAGCAAGCAAGCAAGCAAGCAATGTGTCTGCGGCATAAAGCACAGGCACTACCCCTCTTGCACAGTGCAAGAGGGGTAGTGTACCAAACTTCTCTAAGATGTAGAAATGCACATTGGCCAAACTGGGACATGCATCAATGATAGGTTCAAGGACCATGCAAACATAAAAAATGTGCGTGAAGGTTTCGTTTTCCTGGCTCGCCACTGTGTGACTTGTAAGGACCGCTCACCAACTTGGAAAAAACTTGTCATTGAAGTAGTCACAAACGAATTTTAGAAATTTTCATTGGTGCTCTAAAAACAACAAAACACTGGTCTCGAGAACCCTAGAGTATATATAGTGGTTGCCTCGAAATGCATTGAGTATAGTTTTAATAGCGCTGCCTTAAAAAATCACTCTGTTTCGATATCGAGGGGGCGGTTTCACAGCGACATGTTAACATAGTCTGGTGTAGGTCTAGGTCATGTGGGGAGAGCAACTCGCGATGTGCAATACTCGAAGACAGCTTATCTTGGCAGTGAAGCAAAGGCTAAAGAGGCGAGGCTACCGCACATTCATGGTACTCTGCTAGTATTACACAGCTTGCAGTCGATTTCAATCTGCTTTTTTTTTTTCATTATGTCACAATATAAGCACCCTCATCCTAGTGGAAAACTTGCAAAATGCGTCTTGATCTCTGATGACTAAGGTTGAACGTTGGGCTAGTTGGTGCAGCATAATCCGAAGGTTTCACAGCGCAAAAATGTCGCGGAGGCTGTGACGTTCAATGAATGCCTACGCCCTCTTGACATCACTATAGAATGCCCACAAGATGACCGCCTAAGATTCCTAGACCTTGAATTGCACTTCATGGCGTCACATGTTTGTTGGTCCTATGCCCCGCGAGGCAATAAGGCCATACTACCCTTCAATTCAGCTCACTCCAAGCTGGTAAAAAGAAGCATTGCCGGTTTGTGCTTTAAGAATGTGCTGACAAAATCCTGTGCCCACACTGTTTCGTCCAGTTTCACCAAACAAGTCGAGCGCTTAGAATGTGCAGGCTACTCTCGCGATGTTTTAAGGTCCGTGGTGGAAAAAGCTCTAAAAGCTATCAAGGATGCTAATCGTGCTACTGCAATATTTGGTGAGGCAACGCAAGTGCGAGAAAAAAAAGTCACAGTAATCTCTTACCTGCACCAAATTAGCCACAACATAAAGCGGGTTGGCAAGCAAGCTGGTGTAAATGTAATTTTTTCAGCCCCCGCCAAGCTTCTAACCATGTGATGTCAGGTGAATTCTGATGCAAGACCCCAAAAAATGTGCACCACCAAGCATACAGATTGGTTCGTCCCATGTGAAGATCGCGTCGTGTATTGTATTCCGTCCGCTACCTTGTCAAAGTGAATTTGTCGGTCAGACTGGAAGGTGCCTTAATGAACGTCTTAAGGAACACAGGTACAATGTAGATAGGGCTATCAGTGGGCATTTAGGAATTCATCGTCGGGATTGTGGGTGCCGGCCTCTTTTCAATCACCCACGTTTGCTTGCAAAAAACAAAAATAGGATAGCGCGCGAAATCATAGAAGCCCAGGAAATTTTTAAATGTGATAAAAGTGTATCAGTGTTGCGTCGCTTGCACTTTCGAGCAAGGCAAGTGAATTTTTATATCAGAACATGTGATATCGATGATGGGTTGCTGTTCCTTTGACTGTTTTTGTATACCTCATCTGCTCTGTTTTTCCCCCTTTTTTTTTCCCTGTGTAAATGCACATATATATTGCTGTGGCAGGAAAATAAAAAGCCAGTTGTAAGTTCAGCACTGTGTGTGTGTCTCTTCTTTGCTCGTCCTCGTTGTATGCGTGGTGAAACCTTCGGATTGATCTCTGCGGCTTTCATTCTGGCGATAGCGGCCGTTCCAGCCCCTACCAAAAAACAGAAGGCCAGCACAGGAAAATGAAGGCAAATTCCAGTTTATGTTTTGCTTGCTCACAGCATTAGTGCCTTTACAAAAACATATACATGAAAAATGTGAATCGAAGAGACATTTCAATTGCTCAGTGTATAATTCAGTGTCATGTTTTGGGTATATTTTTTTCTGAGAAATAGAGAGTATGCGACTGCACAAGGACCAACACATGTCAGGAATGCCATTTTTACCTCGAAAACGGGTGTGCAGAATAAGTAGTGCTTTCAAGAAATCAAAAAAAGAAGGAATTTTTGTAAAGTGAGCAATAATATTACCTATGACTCTTTTAGTCTCATAATAAAAAAACAGTACTCGTTGGTGCAAGGCTAATGGGAGAATTATCATTAAAGTTACGTACTATTTCCTGGCGTGCTAGCAGTCATGCGTTTAGGTTCGGTATCATACACAGCACTGCGAAGAAAAGTTGTCCCCGAGTATAGCAGCAGCTACAGTCTATGGTCTGCCATCAGTCTCACGTAAGCAATGATGAGTGAATTTGTTTATCAACTCTCACAGCGATTTTGGCCACATGCAGGATGCAGAGTTCGCAAACACAGCAAACTGAGTTTACTCGTCATCCTAACGCCATTGTTGTGACATTAAAGGGCCCCTAAACAGCCTCTGAAAACACAAAAAAACAAGCGCATTATTCTCTCTTGGCATTTCTCATCTTTTTGGCACACTTCGTGACGCCAGAACGGTGATTCACGTGACATCATTAGAGTACATACTCTCAACTGGTCTATATACGAGATAACAGTTGTGAATTGTCTCCTACCCTGCTTTGCCATGCAGTAGCCCACCCGTGCTTCCTTTGCCTTGCATGATTATCGTGTGTCATCAACTGATTTCACTTAATTTTCTACATTTCTGCCTGCACAAGTGAACATAACAGAGTGTAGCCGACACGCGTGAGATCCTTATAAGCTCAACGCCTAGTGCTGACGTTGTACGCATGCTTTATGAAGAAATATGTGGCGAGGAGATATCACCTGTAGGAAGGGCGAGACAGTGAAGGCAAGAAAGAAACCACTCCCTCTTCTTTGAACTCGAAGTGGTTTAGGGGCCCATTAAATAAACTAAAATATTATAAAATACGTGTTTCCTGCCTGCGATGTTTGGAGGGCCTTAACATTACATGCCAAGGGAATGAAAAATATCCCTTTTGTGATGCCTGAAAATCATGTCAATACTCCTTTAAGAAGAGCAAAACTTGTATGACATGAAAAATCACAGAATCTGAAGCATTCCTAATCATGGCCTCTGTCACATACGCAGATAAAGAGCTTGCTTATTTACACATGGGCAGGTGATGGCACCTCGATTAGACGGCGCATGAACAATAATACTGTACAAAATTCAGAAGTTCACCACTCGCGCTTGCCCTCTTGTTTCGCTTGTCTTTTATTTTTTATTTTTTTGCTGCAGTATTTTTCAATGATGTACCAACACAGCGCCAGTCTATGTCGTTTGTGTGCCTTCTCTTGTCTTCGTTTCATTGTGCTGCACATGCTCAGTATGTACCAGCATGCCCAACTGAATCTAGAGGTGTTTTTTTCATTGCAGATTTTGTTTGCCATATCACTTTTAGGCAGCTTTTTAAATGTGAAGCATTTCTTAGCAAACCTTTGGCACTTTGAGCGTTTTTATGCACGTGTCTGTCTGTCCGTCTGTCTGTCTAGCTAGCTATCTAGCTAGCCACCTATGTCTGGGTGCTCTCATGATTGCCTCCTTAACTTGGTGCAGACCATAATTGGCATGGGAGGGTAAGAAGATTTGACGAATATGACTGTCGGGTCATAACACGAATAACGTGAAAATCCTGTTGTGTACGTCGTCAAACCCTTTCCTCCAGACCCATGTGGCACATACCACTTTACCACCGGCCGCGGTGCACGGGTGTGCGCCACAGGTGATTGACAGTTTATATATACCCAGGAACAGCGAGAACAGGCATTAGTAATTTAAGTGAAAGAACGTTAAGAAAAACCGGCATCGGCCGTGTTGACCCGACGAATAGAAGCAATAAAATTAGGATCCCAGCAGGAATCGAACCTAAGCATTCTGTGTGGGAATCGGGTATTCTACCACAGAGCCACGCCATGTCTATGAGCTGGTTAAAAAAAAACAGCCTATGCAGGCGTAATGTCGGTGCAACGTCAATTGTGGTTGAGGTGCTGAATGTATAATTTTACAAGAAAGCAATAAACACTACATATGTACTCCTACGATAGAGGTGTCACGTCAGATTAACGTCTGTGGTTCCAATGTTGGCTCCACTTTTATAGCAGTGTAATAAACATTATATTTGTATTCCTATGATTCAGCAAGCTATATTGAAGCATTGCTCGACCCCGGAGAAATACATTAATGAAAGTTTCGTATGATATTCGCATGACTGCACCATAAAGTGCACTTAGTTTCGATAATACTGATGTATGTACTCTAACGTGAGGGCTACGTCGCACCATAAGTTACCCTTTAAACGCCAGTGTTGTCGACGTGCCTGGTAAGCCCACAATGTGCACACAGCTACTACACTTACAAAAACACCTTGATCCACCTTGTAACGCTTGGCTCAAAGCCATAAAATACAGCATAGAAGCAATCGCTGACTGCTTCACATGAAACCGATTCCCACAACGCGTGGGATCTGCCGAATTTTGTTGCTTACTGTTTGTGAAACAGACCATGTTGCCTACACCATGTGCTACTTCTCAGATTCCACTCAGACATCTTGCAAACCATAGTAAAAGGGCAGTGGCTCATGCCAACTAACTTCACACCAGCTGGTTGCCACAAACGCAGCATTATGATACCATAGTTACACAGGCACGCTAACCTCAGTTACGACAAACCTCAGTTCCCTTAAACCGTAGTTACATCCAGTTAGACGGAAAGCCTAATCGCAGTTATCCCACTAACTGTGGCCACTACGAACCGAGATCGAACACCTCACTTAAGGAAGCTAACTAACAAAACAGTGGCACCCATGTCGGCAGTCAAAGGCAGCATGGCTGCAATGGAGGCTGAAACGACTTCCTAAAAGCGAGTCAACTGGCCTTTCTCAACAACAGAAATGCTCACATGTGAAACAGTCCGTCAAAGCAAACCAAACCAAACGTGATACCAAACGTATCAAGCAGCAGATTGTCTTGGCTTTCGCATTGACCTCAAGGTGTCTTAGCCTGTGGTTAGAGACCAACCTTTCCTCTTTCATGACCAGTCTGCTTTGGTCAATGCATGTTCCCTTCAGAGGTTGCACGTTTCTCTGCTATTTCAACTTGCTTTATGCCCACCACTGAACACGCTTTTCTCATGCCTGCACAGTATGAATGGTATTTTAATTCCACTTACATGCAGGAAAACATATGTGGGGCAAACAGGCAGCAACTTAAGTGAACAGCTATGTGAGCACCACAATAATCCCGTGATCAGTGTAGCACTTTGGCCAACCATAGGTACTAATTGCAATATAAGTGAGCCTGAAACATTCTGTAATCACACTTCCATAGTGCGAGCGTGATTAGCTGGCAGGAATTTAGGGAATTAGTAGGCACATGCTTGTTTCTATATGATTGTGGTGCCTCACGAATGTGGTGCTGCATGATAAAAATCGTAAATACAGGATAACCTCTCATCACAACAAACAGGCATACAACAGACTTTCAGATATAACCGACTGTATACTTCAACGTCAGTTTGGTCAGCCTACTTAATGCAAATTAATTCGCTCTCAGAAAACCACGTTAGGATGAACTATCAACTACAGCGAACAAAATTAAGACACTTTTTTTGTCTTTAGGTTATAAAACATACTTTTGCTGCAGCAACAGGGGCTGCCAATAAACTTGACCGTGCCAATATCTGCTCGCTTTGGCCTTTGACGGTCATTTTTTTGCCAAATGTGAAACCACAGTCACATTTTCTTTTATTGCAGATTTACAATCTTCACAGTCCGACTTCTTTCGAAATAAACTAGCCTTAGTTTTGAAAATGACCACAAAGTGAGAAAAAATATTTTCATTGGTACAGATGCAATGTCTATTCACAAACATGTTCCACGGGCTTCGCAAAATGTGTGCACCAGATTACTGTCACCTATGGACTAGTCAGAATTTTCATGCCCTGCACACTTCTGAGAAGATGCTCCTCGGTCGGATTTCAATTTGAACTGGTTAGCCAATTCTGGTCTCTACGGCTAACATCCAATGAATTGCAATTTGGCAGTAGCCTGAATCAAATGAATTAGTGCTTGACTTGTTTGCAGCACAGGAACCATTGTGCACATCTACACTGTAATCGCAGGGTATGTGAGCGTACACAAGAAAGCGCTATGGTCATCCACCTGTCAGAAAAACCAAATGAGTCAGGAAATTCTGGTAACTATTCACCTTGTTGCTATCGGGAGGCAATCAATTTTGATTAATCTTAAGAAAATGCACAAGCATGACAGCATTGTCTGTATGCATACTAGCGTTTGGCTGTGAGCTGCTGAAATCACAACCCGATGAACCAAAATTCCGACAGATCCCTCACACTGTGGGAGTCGATGTCATGCGAAGCAGTAGGTGAGTTGCAGCCTATGCCACTTCTTTTTTTATGCTTTGAGCCAAATGTTGAGAGGTGGACGACGTCCTTGTGCACTTTCAGTAGTTATCAGTATATTGGGGGCTTACCAGTGACGTCGACTACGCTGGCACCCATAGGGTGCCCGTGTAGTTGTCATGTCGATACTCACATTAAAGCACAGATGTCAATTTTATCGAAACGAACTTCATGCTATGGCGCCGTGACGTGCTTATCATAAGCAGCAGTTGTTCGCGTAGACCTCCAGGGTCACGCAACAGTTGACTATAGCCTCTAGAGTCATAGGACTTCGTATGTAATGTTTGTTCCATTTTATGAAAACGGATAGCCAACATTGCAACCATGATTAATGCTGCCCCTAAACGATGCTTGTAAGGGGTTTTTCTCGATGCAGTTCTAAGCCCTGGCATGGCTCCATGGTAGAATACTTGACTGCCACACAGAATGCCAGGGGTCGATTCCGTTTTGAAATATGATTTTTATTCTTTGTGTACGTCTAATTTTTCGCTCACTGGTTTAGCTGCCCATGCCACCACCAGATTTCCTGCAACACAGGTTCTTCAACGCTATCCCATTAAGATTTCCAGAACGTGTCATTGCCATTACTGGGTTGATGCAGACTATGAATAGCTTGCGACTCATAACCACATTCTATGGGCTGTGGTATACGAGTATGCGTCACACATGACTGAGGGAAAGGGTTTCGTGATGCATGCAACAAGCATATCACGCTATTCATGTCATGACCTGTTATTAGTGTTCATCATACACTGTCCTCCAATGCAAATTTTGGTTTGTGTCAAGCATAGCTTGGCATAAAAGTGGAGCTCACTCAGACTCACTCAAGAAATATATCTTGCGCTTAGGGCTCACTCGGACTCAAACTCACCAAAATTTTTCGCAACCTCACTCGCTCCGGCTCAGACTTGCCAAAATATTACTCGCCCGTACTCAGTCAGACTCATGGCTTGATCGGAGTATGAGCCAGTCTGAGTGAGTCGGTTTATGGGTGAGTTCATAGATAGATAGATATGGTCAAAGTGCTTTTGGTTCGCTAAAAAATGATCTGCATTTAAAAAGGAAGCAACTATCGAGAGCTCAGCCTTTGAGGGAACCACCACTTGAAGATATCAGTTTTCGTGCCCCCGACGAACAGAAACCACCCAAGAGACAAAATGAAACTGGCCACTGTGCACTAGCACCGACATCCGAGCGATAGCCAACGCACTGGCCCAACCAAGCCTACAAATGCAAACCAAAGGTCAATAGCACAAGAAAAAAAATGTCTTGTATCCTCACAAGATGACAGCACTTGCTGGGCTAAAAAAAAAAAAAGAAATAGTTGAAAAACTAACGTGTTTTTCAAACACACAACAGTGCTGTATATTTATGTCACTGATTCTGAAAGGGTTAAACCATGGCAAGGTTAAATCACTGCTGGCAACTGGGAAGCTATCAGCCGAGCCTCTAGTCAAGCCAGCTTTCATGTGATGTTTGTATCTTAACACCATTTTGGCATTGTTTTCCTGTGCTGGTCAGCTGCAGCCCGCAACTGCTCAGACAGTGGCCTCCAGAAAATGAGAAAGTTTCCCTAAGCGACAGGATCAAGATCCTTAACAGAGCTGTGTGACAAGGAAATCAAGCGGATGTCGCAGGAATGATGGGACTGTCAAAGCAGGCCGAGAATTCAACTGCGAAGAGCAAAGGAATTGCTACAGGCAAGTCTCGTAGAAAATTCGTCCAATGCGCTTCAGGCTCCATGACGCAGCATACCTAAAGGTTGAGTCAGGACTTCTGATGTGGCTCCAAGATGCATAAGCTTACAACATTCCAATGAATGGAGAATTGTTGAGGAAGTAAGTGGAATAACTAGCTAAGGTCCCCGGACAAAATGGTGTGACAATCATCCAAAGATCGCTGTAACTTTGCGAGGCGAGGCATGGAGTAAAATTCTTGCAAACCTGAGGTGAATGCGACAACACCAGTGTGGATGCTGTGCCAGAGTGGAAAGCAAATTAGCTTCTGATGCCAGGCACGTAGGCAAGGGGGGGAGGGGCGCCCCCCCCCCAAATTCGTCCGGCCTTAATCAGGTTCACCTGAAATGTCTGACGAGACATCATTTGTAATCTGCAGTAACTCTTACAGTGAATGACCTGTATTTGTTTATTTCGAACTCTCTTGCACAGACGCGCGGCACTATTAATTACTCATCCGTGCGCGTTATAACAAGGTTATGAAGTTTCAGAGCACTATTACACAAAGTATTCAGTAGGAGGCCCCATTCAGGTGCGAAGCGTTCAGTTGGATCGGACAAAAGCTGTCTACCACCGGCCTCGATAGTTTGTCTCAACTGTCCTAAATTGACGACATTTGGAGGCTCAAATACTAATTCGCAGCGACCTAAATCAGCGCTGGGTGCTGTCAAATAAGCGAAATCTCGGCCAGTTCTGTGACCAAAGCTATAGTGCATAACAATAACTTCTTTTAACTACAGAGCAGTTTAAGGTACTGCCCTGTCGTCCTGTCATGTCGGGCGTTGGAGTGACGCGGGTCCCACGTTGATGCACATAAGCCGAGCAGGCTGCTTGCCCGAGAACGCCAGCGTCGCCGAGGGCTAATTTGTCTGTCCGACCCAGCGCAGCGAAGGCGAAACGCAGCTTCGGGAGTCAGGCACAGATCTGCGGAAGACGGAGGCGAAGCGCTAGCGCCGGTAGTTAGGAGCACCGCACTCGTAGAGTCAAACAGTAGAAGAACAGTAGAAAGGCGACCATAAAGAAGAAAATAAATAATAGGAAAACGAATAGTATAATCACAAGAAAAGAACAGAAAATGATGGAAATTATCACGTAATCAAGCGAAAAGAACAGAAAACAGCACGGAAGAGCAAATAAAGCACATAAACGCAAAATAAACGCAAGAAAAACACGGGCAAATCAGTGCTCCGCAGTTCGTACAACTTTCAATTGGTGTGGAACTGGTTTTAATTGTATGACTGCATTAGCTGATAGAATAGAAAATTTTCAAGGTCACAAAGTCAAAATAGGCAACTTACGCAGGAGCATTAGACTGATGCGGGGAGCTTGGGGCATAAATGACGCGCATTAGCTCCCGCCATTAGCTCGTAACGCCGGTTCATTTTGCAATTCATGTGAACTTTTCATTGCCCACACGCTAAAAGAATACTTTCGAAATACTTTGCAACACACCATCTGTTGTTTTAGCAAATCGCAAAATGTGTTGAACGCGAAACGTTTTGCTTGCCTTCCTTGCGATAATCGGACATATTTGCAGATGTAAACAATCCAGCATTAACATTTTCTTTTACTTCTCTGTTCTCTCTCATGGTGCCAACGCTAAAACACAAATGCAAGAATCAATTTTGTGGTAATATCGAATAGAAGGTAGTACGTGGAAGATATATAGAGAAAGCTGCGAAAAAAAAGGAGAAACTAGAACTGTGGCTGCGGTAACCATGACGGAGCAGAAACTGACAGGTCCAATTGGAAGAAAGGAATGGAATGGAAGACTGGAATTCTCTCAAGAATTGAACTATTATCTGATAGAACTTAAAAAGTCCGGAGAGGCCCCGCCCAGATGACCGAAGCACGACAGCCGATGGAGTCTGCAATTGAAGAAGTAGTCCCACTCATACACTCGGCAGTATTCTCCGAACGCGGGGTTACCTGCCGTTCGGCTCACGACGTCACTCCGGTGTGCGCGCCCATTGGTTCAAGCTTGTGTGCACCCTCAATTGAGGAGCAAATACCGCAGAGTTCTAAAGTTACATCCGCCTAGCTCCGTTTATGGCATGAGAGTTAAAAAGGCCACACCTCTAAAAATATGTGTTTGTACTACCCTAGAACGTATATAACACACTGTCGATAATGATGCTTATAAGACAAACAGAAAGGACCTCGCTCCTAAAATGTTCGGACAAGTCCGCCACGGTGGCATGGTTATGATGCTCGTCTACTGACGCGAAAGTCCCGGGTTCAATCCCGTGAGGTGGTCGCATTTCCATGGAGGTTAAATGCTAGAAGTCGGTGTATTGTGCGATGTCAGTGCACGTTAAACACCAGCTGGTAGAAATTTCCGGAGATGCTAGAAGTCGGTGTATTGTGCGATGTCAGTGCACGTTAAACACCAGATGGTAGAAATTTCCAAAGCCCTCTCCTACGGCTTGCCTCATGTTTCGGCACGTGAAACCCCAGATATTATATTCAAATAATTGGGCAAGGCTAAATAAGTGTGTGTATGGTGCAAGTTTCAGAATTGTAGCATTTGGCAGTACAGGTTTTGTGGCGCCTTTTAAATGTAGGACTGAAAAATTCTTTTCCGCTATGTTATCCAAAAACTTCTCCATGTAGAGGAAAAAAGAGCAGAGACTGAATTGCAAGTTGGGCGAATTGGTGCGTATTCATATTCTGGGGGGGAAAAGCAACAGCGCACAAAAAAAAAAAAGCGAAGACAAGAAAGAGAGGGAAAAAGAAGGTTGTGTTAGCCAGCCTTCAGTGATGTTACATTATAATGTGTTTTCTTTCCTTAATAAAGACATTTCTCTGAATCTGACCTCACTTGACATGCGCGGTTTGTGCATGTGAGTTCGTGCTCCCTTCCGAAAAACTCACAGGGTCCCTTAAGCACTCACCTAAGACGGCACGAAGGCGAAAGCCATCTTCTTTTTCTTCTCAGTCGATGTATTGATTCTGCGCCGCCACCCTCCGTAAGCTTTCTGCACCTAACATGGCTTTGCACTGACTCCAAGGTCGGAGGCACCTCGCCTTGTTATGCATGTTGTTATGCACTGCCTACGTGATCGGCCCACCTTTGACCAAGCTACGATGTCATGTGACGACATCATCGTGTGTCGTTACATCACGTGACGTCAAAATGACGTCACACATTTCAGGATATATCCCGTGATGGTGATTTTTGCGTCACCCGTGCTGTCCCCGACGGTGAGCTTTCGCGCTTGATGAGGTATCTAAGGCTTCGGCTTTAATAAACTTTCAGTTGTGAGTGCAACGCTGTGTGTCTTGCCTCTCTTTCTTTTCTTCGCTTTTCCGTGCGCTGTTTTTCTTCAGAAAACGAGCAACTCAGACTGCATACAGTTAACCATGCCGACGGATTAATTTACCGACTCGCTTTACACCCCTACACGCAAGCAAACTAGAACCCTGCTCTATTGAAAAAAAAGCATTGCAGTGCAACACAGAAGCCAGGAAAGGTAATTAAAGAACAGCAACTTTCGAACGGGGAGAACTAATATTACCACACCTAATGGCGCCACTCGTTAAACGGAGAAGAATGTGAGAAAACTGCGAATATAACTGTTCCTGGAAAAATTAGGGGCAGGGACGAAGTACGGGAAACACATCCTGTGTCCGCATGGTGCCCTCGGTCTTTGTGCCGTTAACGTCCACAGGAGGGCGCTTTGATGTCGCTACTGCTAGAGTTACTGTATTGGCCTCGAGGAGTTACGGAGTCGCCCTCTACCGGACGCGCCTCGATTGCGTGCTAGGCAGGATACCGCCGGCGCGCTCCCCATAGGTTTTGCTGTCGGCGCTCTACAAAAACACCTCGCGGAAGCCCTCCAGGGCATTTCTGTAAGTACTTTCGAAATTAACTGTGTTCTTTACTGTCAAAATAATCTTTTTCGACGAACTGAAAGCACAAGATAGCCTACAGTCGCTGTCTCTTTGCAGAAAAGCGAGCACCCGCTTCACGCAGTCACCGCTTTGGAGACCCTTGAACCGGCCTCTTGCGTGAAAGGTAGTCACTCGCTGAGTGCAAACTATGTGAAATATCTCGTTAGAGTAGACTGCCTGTATAACCAAACGGAGCATAATAGAAAGAAGCCTCAAGCCAGCGATCGCACGGGTTCGCGACGACTGACGGTGCCTCTGCATGTATGAGCGTCTGCATGTATGTTCGTACTGATGGTTTCGGTTTTGCTTCGAGCGCGTTTTGGCGCACGGCTGTGAACTTTAGGCCGCAAAATATGAGAATTGGTGAGTACACAAACAACTACTGTTGCGCGGACGCTATCAGAGCAGTTCCAAAACAATTTCCTTACAACTGCGGCTTCGGTGAGCATGGCAACTTTGTGATCTGCCGTCCCGACGATTCAGGGTTTTTTATTTCTTTTTCGGTCTAAATTCGCGTACGTTTCAATGTCATTTGACAAGTTCTCTCGCACTGCGTATTGATCGGTCTTCTCAGCGGGCAAATGCCGCTGCTTCTGTTTCTTTATTCAGCGCATTCGTTTCATTTGGTGCTCACACAAAACGTGAGCAAATGCGACGCCTTTTTTTAATGCTCCTTAATTATCGTTCCGTTTGCATTCCAGTGAACTTGCCGCTGTGTGTTAACAACAAATTCATAGACCAAAGCTTCACCACTTCGACATTTCTGGTGGATGGAGAACCAGTCTACGAGACCCAGCATGTAGTAGCATGCGACGCCTAGGAAAAGAAAGAAAACACAGTAACGTTTGCCGGACTTGTTCTGCACACGTCGGCTGTGAACTAGGACCCACATGAACTTGAAATAGCAGTGAATAAAATAGAAGGTATTGCAGCAACCAACAGCCGCAAAACAGGATAGTAATTATTTGGCATGTACCGCAGCAATTTTGGCAGCAGTGTCGTGTCTAACGCCAACAGGGTGGCATCTTTCCCACGTAAATAAATGAGGCTCCAAGAAAATACATGGGGTTGGCCGGTGGGCCGATCACGGAGGCAATGCAAAATTTATGTAGCTTATGAAGCAATGCATGCCTCATCAAATGGGAAGGTTGCTCGTCGGCGTCCCGCGTCGGCGGCGTCAACACGAGTGATGCAAAAAATAATCGTCACGTGATGGTGTCACCATATGACGTCATCATGACGTCACAGATCGCCAAAATATGCAGCGTCATTATGACGTCATATAATGTGACGTCACGTGATGACATATTCACACGTCATGGTCGCTTTGCATTGCCTCCGTGATCGGTCACGGAGGCCGTGCAAAACCGCGTTAGGTGCAGAACGCTTTTGGGGGGGGGGGGGGCGCGGGAGAATCATACAACTACTGACAAAAAGAAGATGGCTTTCGCCTCCTAGTCATCTTTAGCGAATGCATAAGGGACCCTGTGCGTTTTTTAATTCAACGTATCAAACAGTGGCTTGCGCATCTGCAGCCGATTTTGTGGACGCCGAGCACGGGGCCGACGATCAAGAGGAGGGTTCTGAGATGGCATCGCATGTGGTAAAAGGTAGCGCTTTTACCATCCTGTGGCAGATAAGCATCATTTGCCGGCGGGAAGCGCGCGCGAGCCATCGTCTCAGTGCGCGCTGTCTGCTACTCACCGAACATCGCAGGCCCGACGCAGTAACAAAAGTCTTCGTCGCGGAAGTGCTTGTTGCACACAAGACTCGTAGCAGATGGCTGCTTGCCGGTTCTTAGCTTTACAACCCATGCTTCACGCTGTTTCTTGTTCCGCGGTTACCAGTGCAGGCTGACACTGGGCTCCTTTGCGTAATCGCGGCACTGCGGCACCGAGCGGTAGAGCCCCATGTTCGTCGCCTTCGGAGGCAGCCGCTCTATTACAATGGTTTCAATTGAGTAGAAAATGAGAGAAAACTTCCGAATTTGAACAGAGCGCAGCGCATGTGGGACTTGAAACTCGTTTTCAAAGCACGCGGCAGTGCGCCACAAGCAGCCGACGCGGCCGCTGAGACCACATGATCCTGCCAAGCACGTCACGCCGACGGTGGCGCCGGCGTTTCCAGTGGTGGGCCTCGAGGCCAATATGCTACCTTTAGGTAGCAGAGTTGCGCATCTGTCTTCCAACGCCGCTAGCAACCACGCGTTGCGGAGAAGCTGCCGCTTGGGCCAATTTTTTATTTCTCGACGCCGCCGCTGTAGCGAACTGAATTAACACTAGCCATCGACAGCCAATGTTTATCGCCGGTCTTCGACACGCCAGACAGGTTAATCGGCGACACGGTTGGCATGTCGCCTGCAAAAACGAAGTGCGACTTCACCGCATAGCTGTGGTTGCTAGCCGGACCTATGCGCTACTGTGCTACCTAAAGGTAGCGTATACAGTGACTCTGGCTACTGCAACTGTGCATTCAATTTCGCGCCAGCAGCTGCCCATTCGGAAACAAGTAGGTCAGTGTTTTCGTTATCGCAGCCAGAGCCCTACCCATTCCAGTGATCAAAGTGAGGAAATAATACATTCAGCGATCTGCACGCACTGCATCTGGAAGGCCCACGCTGGAGAACTGCGACGAGGCTTTGTTATCAAGTATCATTAATAGTGCTCCCTTTAGGTACGCTGGGTTTTCCGCATAGCACTCTTATGTGCAACGGTGCATGTGCCTGTAAGGCCTGCTTTGAGCAGTGGACTATCATTCACCATCCTAAAGATCTACTCATAGCGGAAATCGTTGAAGCGCGTTTCAACAACAACAACAACAACAACAACAACAACAACAACAACAACAACAACAACAACAATAATAATCAATCAATCAATCAATCAATCAATCAATCAATCAATCAATCAGTCATTTATTTAACGTGCCCAGGAACAACCGTGAGGTCTTTGTGCAGGCGCACGCAAAAAAAATCAATAAAAATAAACAATACAATACAAACAGTATTCAGAAATAAAAAGAGCAAAAACACGTACACAAAGAGAAATGAACACAAAAGGGGAGAAGTAAAATAAGACAATATGAGAAATATTGAAGGGGAATAAAAAATTAGATTGCACATATACAACTATGCGGAAAGACGGAGAAGGGAAGACTTTGTACATTGTGCCATACTATGTCAAAACAGTGCAAAGCTCGGATAAAAAGAATGATTGTGGACTATGAAAATCGTCAAGATCAAGAAAATTAATATTATAAAGACTTTGTATTCTGTGAACGGTAGAGTGTTGGAAGAAGCAGGCGGGTACATGAAACGGTCTGTTCTCTCTGGTTAACTTACGCGGAATTCGAAAATTAACACAATTGAGAAGTACAGGGCAGGATATGATACCGTGGACTAGCTTGTAGAGAAATAAAAGATCAGAACGATTTCGTCGGCAGTGAAGTGATGGCAGTGATAATGATTCAGCAGTACTGGAACGAGATCCAGAGTCATTTTTAGCGAAGCGATGGTTATTAATGCTGAGGAATTTTTTCTGGACTCGTTCAATGGTGTTACCGCTGGATTGAGCAATGCCATTCCATATCACGGACGCATAATCAAGTTGCGGAAGACATATTGCCGTGTACAATTTGTGTAGGGCCATGGGAGACCTGAATTCTTGAGATATTCTACAAACACATCCGAGAGAACGAAGGCCCCGCATAGCAGCACGCTTAACGTGAGAAGAAAAGTTTAACGCGCTGTCAAAAGTAACACCAAGATCACTGATTTCATAAACCTTGCATAACGGCACAGAATTGACAAAGTATTGAAATGACACGCTAGATGTTTTGCGAGTGATAGACATGAATTTTGTCTTTGAGGTATTTAGAGAAAGGTTATTGCCGTTGCACCATTCGGAAAAAGAACACAAATCTGACTGCAGCAAGCGACAGTCGTTAACTGAATGAATTTCCTTAAATATCTTGATGTCATCGGCATACAAGAGGAAAGAAGAATTACGGATGGCAAAAGAAACATCATTAACGTAAATTAAAAATAGGAGTGGGCCTAATACCGACCCTTGAGGGACCCCACTAGTCACTTTTTACAAAGAAGAGGTTTGGCCATTTACGGCAACATAACAAGATCTATTGAGCAGATAGCTGTGCAAGAGATTCACAATCGACAAGTCAACGTCAAAGTTCGCAAGTTTAATCATAATCAGTGTGTGGCTGACTACGTCAAAAGCCTTGCTCAGGTCACAGTAGATTGCGTCAACCTGTCCTCTCTGAGAAATAGGTGTGGAGATCTGCGTCATGAAACTAGCAAGATTTGTGGTAGTTGAGCGGCCAGCAAGAAAACCATGTTGATTTGGAATCAATGAGTTTTTCACACTAAAAGACAATATTTTGTGAAGAGCCAGTTCGAAGATCTTTGATGTGGCACATAGTAGAGAAATCGGGCGATAATTAGAAACATCTGTCTTAGAGCCCGACTTAAATACTGGGAAAACACGAGCAGTTTTCCACATGCTAGGAAATGTGGAAGTGTCCAGGCAGTTATTAAATATCGTAGTCAGTACTGGGACAAATATAGTACCATATGCTTTTAGTATGGCGGAGGGGATGCCATCTGGGCCACATGATAAGGATGGTTTTAAGCGCTTAATGCATTCGCTGATAAGATTTTCATCCAGCGACAAAGCACTGGATGAGCTAGCTGCCTTGGGCTGTTGTCTGATATCAGTGCTGGAGTCTGAGGCCTTATAAACGGATGAGAAATGTGTGGCAAAACAGTCAGCGACGGCATGCACTTCTACCCCATTTGAGTCTAGTAGTCTGAAGGACTCTCCGCTTTTGCTAGACCGTTTACGTACATACTTCCAAAACTCAGCCGGCCTGTCAGAGGCGCTTTTTTTCTAAGAATTCAATGTACGAACTATGATCCCGTTTATATAGGCGTTTAGAGAGAGTTCGAAAAAAGCTGAACTCTTCCTTCCACTCGCTGGATGGAGAACATTTAGATTCCCTGTGTGCGTGATCTTTATGCTTCAGTGCACTGATACGTTCACATGAGAACCAGTGGGGATATTTACGTTGTTTAGGTGTATACTGGGGAATAAATTAAGCATGCTGCTCAGTACAAGCTCCGTAAACCGATCAACCTGGTCATCAACATTAGGTTTGTCAGTAACCTGTGACCACTCAACGGTGGACAAGTGATGATAGAGGCCCGTGTAATCACCTCGCTTGAACGCAAATCTTGGAGATTTGTTTACGTAACTGCTGTAGCTCGTTGTTTCGGCTGATGCAGATAATCTTACGTTAAGTGGTGGGTGGAATTGTCCGGACGTACAAGAGAGATGTTGGAGCGGGAAACTTCAAGGGGTTGATCGTTTGACACACACAGGTCTAAGACGTTGCCACTGGAATTGACGACTGAATTATGTTGCACTAGGGAATTAAACGCCAGAAAGTCCAAGAGCAGGCTGCACTTTTTCTCTGTGAAATGATTGTAATGAGAAAAGGTAAGCGTGCTCCAGTCAATTCCAGGTGCATTGAAATCCCCAAGAACAATAATTCTGTGCCCACTATGAGAAGATATCACAAGTTCAATAGAAGACATGACATCGTGAAACGAGGCAGGGGAAATGCTGGGCGGTAAATAGAAGCATCCAATCAACAATTTTTCGCGGCGCTCAAGGTTGATTTCTAGCCAGATCGATTCTTCGATAGTTTCTAGGTCTTTCCGTCTAACGGATTTCAGTGAATTGTCAATGGCACTCAGCACGCCACCGCCTTTCTGTTTAGTTTCACTGAAATCTCGGTCACGGCGGAAGGTGGTGTAGGTCGGGGGAAAAAAGTCCGATGAGGGAATTTCAGTGCCGAGCCAGGTTTCAGAAATAGCGATAATAGGAAAAGAAGACGAAAGAACATTAGAGAAAAACTCGAGTGTCTTGGTACGCAGACCCCGAGCATTTTGGTAGAATATGTCTACGTTACACGGCACTTTCGATTCCAGGCACTAGCTCAGAGGGATGAAGCATGTCATTGCGCAGCTACCCACGAAATGGCTTGAAGAGGCATCCGAGGGGCCACATCGAAGGGTCATTCAGGCGTTGTAGCGTGTCCTCGTCAACTTCGATATAGAATGAAGAATATGACTGGAATCTTGAAGTCGCCGGCAGGAAATGGGAGACATATCGAATGAAGCAATATGTTTTTTGATGTCAGCAGCAGTGGTGTCCGGGCTCAGCTTCGTAACAAAAATGGCCTTTGGCCGTTGTGGCCGTTGTGGCCGCTGAGCTACGGATATAGTGGATGTCTTCAATGCTCCAAACGAGGCGGGTTTCTTCTTTCTTACACCCTCAGTTACCGCTGCAGAAGAGGCTGTCGCAGGCATCACACTGACACGCTCGGACGTGTCTACGTCACCTGGCGGCGAATTCGAAGATGAAAGAATTTTGGACAGAGGTTGTTCAGAGTACGCAGCTTGCTTGGAGGTCACAGATCGGCCAACGGTCACCTGCTCTGGAGGGATCACAGGTGCCTTCACTGACACGGCGGCCGTGCGGCGCGTCAGCTCCTCACGCAGGAAGCGGACCTCTGCACGAAGGGAGGCGACCACACGGGCTTGTTGTTCAACACTGCGGGAATGATCCTTACGGAGGCGCTCGTTTTCTTCGCGTAGTTGGGATACCTCGTCGCTGAGGAACGAGATTCCCTCCAACGCGTCGAGGAGGAGGCGGCGCAGCCCGGCGAGGTCACCACCAACACCCTCACCACCCGGAGGGGCACACGTGGAGAGGGAACCGGTTTGAGAGCTGCAGTGCTCATCGCTGCACGCCGCCGAGTTGTCTTCGTTAGGCTTACCAGAAGAACTGCTCAGATCACATAAATTGCAGCAAAATGAGCGCGATCCAGACTTCAGAAGTTGCAGCTCTTCATCAGGCCAGGTTACACACTTCGCATGAACACGTTTAGAACAACTTTCACAGCGGAAAAACTGCTGCTTACCGAAAAACGGGCAGGAGCATAGCAAGCATGCATCCCGACTGGGAGCCATGGTGCGGGACTATTAATAATAATAATAATAATAATAATAATAATAATAATAATAATAATAATAATAATAATAATAATAATAATAATAATAATAATAATAATAATATAATAATAATTATAATAATCAAACGTTTATTTAATGTGCCAGGAACAACCGTAAGGTCTTTGTACTGGCGCACGAAAAAAAACAAAAAAAAACAAAGGAAAATTCATAATAAAATATCAGGGATAAAAAACGTTATAAAATTGCACATATACAACTGTGCTCAGGCAGAAAAAAAAATATCAACAGTGTACAAGGTAAGTACAGTGCAAAGCTCGGAGCAGAACAACGACTGGGAGCTGTGAAAAACATCGAGCTCCAAAAAGTAAGCATTGTAAAGACGTTGTATCCTGCCAATGGTCGAATGTTCACAGAGGCAGGCGGTTACATGAAAAGGTCTATTCTCTCTGGTGAGCTTACGGGGAATTCGGAAATTAATACAGTTGAGCAGTACAGGGCAGGATATGATACCATGCACAAGCTTGTGAAGAAATAACAGATCGGCGCGATTTCGTCGGCAGCAAAGTGATGGCAATGATAATAATCCAGCAGCGTTAGAACGAGATCCAGAGCCATTTCTAGCGAAACGATGGTTGTAAATGCTTAGGAATTTTTTCTGGACTCGCTCAATGGCGTTGCTGCTGGAATTAGGAATGCCATTCCAGATCCCAGATGCATACTCTAGTTGAGGAAGACATAGCGCGGTGTACAATTTTCGGAAGGGTACAGGAGAACGGAATTCTCTAGACATTCTGCAAACACAGCCTAGGGTGCGAAGACCCCGCAAAGCAACACGCTTAGCGTGAGCAGAAAAGTGTAAGGTGCTGTCAAAAAGAACACCTAGATCATTGATCTCACATAACTTACACAACGACACAGAATTGACAGAATATAAAAATGGCACACTAGATGTTTTTCGAGTGAAACTCATTACCTTGGTTTTTGAAATATTTAGGGAGAGGTTATTGCTCCTGCACCATTCAGAAAAAGAACACAAATCAGATTGCAGCAAGCGACAATCGATAACTGAATGAATTTCCTTAAATATCTTTATGTCATCGGCATACAAAAGGAAAGAAGAATTCCGAATGACAGAAGAAACATCATTAACATAAATTAAAAAGAGGAGTGGGCCCAGTACCGACCCTTGAGGAACCCCACTAGTAGCTTTATACAAAGAGGACGTTTGGCCATTAACGGCAACGTAACATAATCTATCAAGAAGATAGCTATGGAGGAGATTCACAATTGAAGAATCAACATCAAAGTGTGCAAGTTTATCCACAAGCAGCGAATGGCTGACAACATCAAAAGCTTTGCTAAGGTCACAGTAAATAGCATCAACCTGTCCTCTCTGCGAAATAGGCGTGGAGACTTGCATCATGAAACTGGCAAGATTAGTGACAGTTGAGCGGCCAGCGAGAAACCCATGCTGATTCACAATCAATGAATTTTTTACATCAAAAGACAATATTTTGTGAAGAGCAAGCTCAAAGATTTTGGATGCGGCACAAAGAAGGGAAATAGGGCGGTAGTTCGAGACGTCACTTTTACAGCCAGACTTAAACACTTGGAAAGCACGAGCAGTTTTCCACATGCTAGGAAACGTTGAAGCATGCAGACACTTATTAAATATGGCAGTCGATACTGGTACAAGTATACTGCCATAGGCTTTTAGTATGGCAGAGGGGATGCCATCTGGGCCAGCTGAAAAGAAATGGTTTCAAGCGCTTAATGCATTCTGAAATGGAATCTTCATCTAGCGACACAGCATCAGCTGTGCCAACTGCCTTAACCTGTCGACCGTTACTAGCTACAGAGGCTGGAGACTTATAGACAGATGAAAAAATGCATGGCAAAACAGTCAGCAACGGCTTGAACTTCTACTCCATTTGGATCCAGTATCCTGAAGGACTCGCCGCTTTTGCTCGACCGTTTGCACACATACTTCCAAAACTCAGCCGGCCTGTCAGACGCGCTTTTTTCTAAAAATGAAATATATAGACTGTGATCCTGTTTATAAAGGCGTTTACAAAGAGTACGAAAACGACAGAATTCTTCCTTCAAATGAGTTGATGCAGAACGTTGTACTTCCTGTGTGCACGATCTTTATGTTTCAGTGCACTTATAAGTTCTGATGAGAACCAGGAGGGATATTTACAATGATGAGGTGTATACTGGGGAATGAACTTGCGCATGCTGGTCCAGATAAGCTCCGTAAACTGATCGACTTGATCATCAACATTGGGTTGTCATGTTACCAGTGACCAATCTGTGGTGGACAAGTCATGGTACAAGCCACGTAGTCATCTCGCTTGAAGGCAAATCTGGGCGTTTTGTCGATTTTCTTGGAAAGCTTGGTTTTTCTGGTGAAATACAGAGTGTTAGTTTGAGTGGTGGGTGAAATTGTCAGGACGAACAAGAGAGATGTGAGAGAGTGATACTTCGATAGGTTGATTATTAGAAATACACAGATCTAAGACGTTACCACAGGAATTGGCAATACTATTGTGCTGCTGCAGGGAATTAAAAGCGAGAAAATCTAGCAATACGCTGCATTTGTTCTTTAAGAAATGATGATAATGAGAAAAATTAAGTGTGGTCCAGTCAATTCCTGGTGTGTTAAAATCGCCAAGTACAAGAATTTTGTGCTTCTTATGTGAAATTACCACATTTTCAATAGAAGAGACGATCTGATTAAAAGCAATTGGTGAAACGCTAGGCGATACATAGAAACATCCAATCAACAATTTTTCACAGTGCTCAAGACTAATTTCGATCCAAATTGATTCAGAAATTGTTTCTATGTCCTTGCGTCTAAAAGATCTTAGAGAACTGTCTATAGCCATCAATACACCACCACCTTTTTGTTTAGTTGCACAGAAGTCCCGATCACTGCGGAAGGTGGTGTAGTTCGACGGAAGATAGTCACAGGAAGGAATTTCACTGCACAGCCACGTTTCAGAAATCGCAATAAGGTCAAAAGAAGACGAAACAACATTAGCAAAGAATTCGCGCGTCTTAGTGCGAAGACCACGAGCGTTCTGATAAAATATATCCAAATTACACGGCACCGTTGCTTACGGGTGCGCACTCTGAGGGATGGAGCATGTCGTCGTGGAGAATCCCACGGAATGGTTTGAAAATGCAACCACACGGCCACATTGACGGGTCATTCAGACGTTTCGATGTATCTTCGTCAACTGTAACGCAGAACGAGGAGTAAGAAGGATATTTTGTTTTGAGCCGCCGGCAGGAAATGGCAGAAAGGTCAACAGACTCATGTGTTTCTTGAGGTCAGCAGATGTAGTGTCAGGGCTCAACTTGGACACAAATATAGCCCACTGCCGCTGGGCTCGTTGGGGGATTTGAGCCACTAACAAAGTGGACGAGTCCATGGCTCCAGTAGATACATGTGTTTTTCTTTCGTTTCCTTTCTTGCACACACTGTGACATTGGCCGAAGAGGTTTCCGTACGATCGACAACGCGGAGCTTCAAATCACGCTGAAAACCTGGTGGGGGTAAAAGGTGGGAGCGTTTCGTGTTACGAGTC